>NW_020312023.1:69735-137361 GCF_003144115.1 Tilletiopsis washingtonensis
GGGGGAAAGAATCGGCGTGAGGCATCAGACTGGTCGTAAGCTGACGCCTGCACCGCTTCTCCCTACAGTGGTCGTGTCCCAGCCCGCGCGCAGCTCGAGACAGACGAGGAAGCAGACGAGATCGACGAAGACGATGCCGCTCCGCCGGCCTCGGACGGCGCCTCGGACGACTCGGATGCCGCTCCGACTGCGGCTGCTCGGGCGGCCAAGAAGCGCAAGGCCGCGGCGGCGGCGGCGGCGGCGGCCAAGAAGAAGAAGCAGAAGAGGCGGGCGCGAGAGGAGGAGGAGGAGGAGGAGGAGGAGGAGGAGGACGAGGAGGAGGAGGAAGAGCAGGAGAGGTTGCTCACGGATGAGGATGAGTGAAAGCTGCTGCTATCTCTGCCCGTGGCACGCCCCCCTTCCTGGCGCTAGCACTGCCGACCCCGCTCCGCCTCGTCACTCTCTCTTCTGCGTTCCCCCGTGTCACCCATCTCTCACCAAGATCTTCTTTCATCAACGACCCCTCATCACTCTACCCTAATCATTCATGCGTCACCTCCCCCATCATGCCAGCACGAAAGTCTCGAGGCAAAGCGTGTCCAATTCTCTGCCGCAGTGCCGCGCCCGCCCTCTTGCCTGCACGCACCGCCTCCCTCATTGTGCCTTTGCAGCAGGAGCTTCTGCGAGTCGCAACGGGAAGGAGAAAGAGAGGGGGGGCGATCAGCTTCTGACGCAGAAGCACGCAGAAGACTCTTGGGAGAGACGCACCGATCGAGACAGCGCCCAGACGCGGCTCTGTCCACACCGCATCAACCAGCGGCGGTCTCTGCGCCATCACATATCTGCATCAGCTCTCGCTCTGCCGCCTGGCACATCGGCCCCCTCTCGTCGCGCGCACAAACAACTCACATCATCTTCATCCTCCACCCGAACCTCCTCCGGCCTCGGCCGGATGCTCGGCGAGTTGACGTACTTGACGAGGCTCTCGAGCAGCGCGAGGTCCACGTCAAACGCATGCGCCAGCTGCCGCACCTCCTTCTGCGTCGTGGCCGTCTTGCGTGCGTCGAGCAGCGCAATGAGCGTCGGCGCCGTCAGACGGTTGGGCGTGCGTGAGGCACTGCCTTCGACGGCGGCGGAGGAGGCAGAGGTGGAGGAAGAGGGAGAGGTGTCGGCTTCGAAGCGCTCCGTGTCGGCGGAGCGAGCGCGCAGAATGCCCAGCATCTCGTCGTTCTGGTGCACACGAGAGCGGAGGGGGAGGGCAGAGCAAAAAGTAGCTTGTCAGCGATCACAGTCGACGTAACAGGGATAGCGCCGGAGCGCACGGCAGCTGTCGGGGACGCAGCGATGTAATAGGGCAGCGCCAGGGCGCACGGACTCCCGCCGCCCCGCCCCCGCCCCCCTCCTTTCCTTTCCCCCCCCCCCCCCCCCCCCCCCCTTCCCTTCCCCCCCCCCCCCCCCCTCCTCTCTCACGGCGCAGCTCACCGGCCGGTAGCGCAGCTTGTGTCTCGGCACCTGCACGGGCCCCAGCTTGGCGAGGTTGGCGAGCAGCTGCGGGTCGCGTGCATCGGCCATGATGGCTGTGAGTGCGTGCAGGAGGCAGTCAGTCGCATGCGTGCGCCAAAGGAGGGAACAAGACGCACCAGAGGTCTTGCTCTCGCTCGCCTCGGCCGTCGCTCGCTGCGCCTTTGGAGCGGTGCGCGACTGGTCGGCGCCGAGCTGCGTCCTGCCTGGGCTGCGCGTCTGCTGCTGCGCTGCCTGCGGCGGCGCCCGGGCGCGCGGCGCGGCGCCGGCGGGTGCGCGGCTGCTGGCACCGGCTGCGCTCGGCATGGCCTGGCTGACGCTGGAGCCGAGGGCGCGCGCGGGCTTGGAGGAGGAGGAGCCCATGTTGGAGAGAGGGGTGGGAGGGAGGCGGAGACGGAGCGGCGTGCGCATGTCAGCGAGCCATGTGGAGCAGGCGCGGATTAGTCAGCGTCCCACGTCGCGCGCCCGCCCAGCCGGCCACGCCGCTCGTGGCCGCTCCCCGCACCGGCGCCTCTTCTGCCCATAGCGCGGCACAGCACAGGCACACTGCAGCACACAGATGCGCTCACAATACATTTGTAGTGACACTGAAGGAAGGGAATGCGAGACTCAGACAGCGCATGCAGCACTCGCGCTCAGACGCACGAGCGCCGCTGCGACGCGAGGAAGAGTCAGTGCACGCAGCAGCGCGCGCCTGGAGACGCCCGGCCGCCTTGGCCCAAGCCTGCGTTCTTGACGGCACTCGTCTCTCCCTTGCAGCAGGGCCAAGACGCAAACGCGACATGCGATGCAAGAGCGATGCTTCTTCACATCGCCCGTGGCACAACGCACACGCCTCCAGTCGGCCCGCTCGCTGATGTCGATCTCATTGCGCGCCCAGCCAGCCGCCCTCCTTCCACGTCCTCCACCGGCCCCCTCCCAGCCCCAATCGCCTCGCCTGCACCTGCTCCATCAGCGCCTCTAGCAGTCTCCTCGGGCGCTTGACGTACTCCCTCTTCCGCTGCTCCTTCTCCGTCGCCTTGTTCCACGCCTTGACCGCTCCCTTGGCCTCGACAAACGCCCTCCTCTTCGCCTCCTCCTCCTTCGTGCCCTTGGCTGCGCCCAGCTCCGCGCCGCGCGCCACCATCTCCGCGCGCAGCTCGTCGATGCCGCGCAGCGGCGGCGCGCTGAAGCGCGCCACCTTCAGCTCGGCCGGATGCACGGGTCCACGAGGAGGCTTGGCGGGCACGTGCAGACAGGCGAGCGGCGCCCCTTCATCGACGCGAGCTCGATCGCGGCGCGACCGACGCGAGTCGGAGCCGCCGATTAGGCGTGCAACGCGCCGAGGCATGAAGGTGAAGGGCGAGAGATGGTGGTACGTGAGCGAGGCAAGATTGGCGATGGCGCGATGCGAGACGGAGCGCATGCCGCTCGGCGAGGCGAGCAGCGGAGAAGGTGCGGATGCAAGGGTCGGATGGCCAAGTCCCGCGAGAGAGGGCTGTACGGGCGCCCGTGTCGCCCGCCCACTGATGCTGGCCGCCGGACGTGCCGCAGCAAGAAGCAGGAGCAGCGTTCTCGTCGCTGTCCACGGCATGTCAGGCCCGTCGTTCTCTGCGCTGCTGCCACACCCACTCACCAGTCTGCATCTCCCCCTCGCCCAGCTTGCCCTCGCCTTGCGCCAGCCGCTCACGCTGGCCGGCCAGCAAGAGGCGCCGCAGGTTCTTGGTCGCGTGCGGCGAGAAGTTGACGGCGGGCGCGGCGCCGCGCAGCAGAGCGCGCAGCAGCGCACGCTGCGTTGCGCTTGCGGGCGCCGGAGTGAGCATCGTGGAGGAGATTGGGTACTCGGGCAAGGCTCGTGCCGGTGTGGTGCGAAGATGCCACGGCTGTCTGCAGTCGCTGTCCAGCCGCTTTCTCCCTCTGAAGGCAGCCTGGCGCTTCAGAGCTTCGCCTACGTGCGTCGGTTGCTGGGCAAGGGAAGCTTTCGAGCGAGACCTGCCGCTCGAGGCCGAGCCTCAGGCCCAAAGTGCTTTGCGGTTGCTTGCGGTGCGTGAGGAGAAAGGCGAAGCGTCGCGTGAGCGCCGGCCGCTCAAAATCAAAATCGCCGCCCTGCCGCGCTCCCACGGTCGCGCGTGGGAACACCATCCGCTCTCGCAGCCACCGAGCGAGGATTACCGCCAGGGGCCTCTATGTCTCCTCTGCTTCTCTCTACAGCTGCGACAGCGTCGTCAGCTTGCGCGAGGCTTGCGGCTTCTTCGTGGCCTCTCCCAGCTTCGGCCGTCGTCAAGAGGGGCACAGCAGCAGCGTAGAGTCTGCCTGAGCCATCGCGCGGACCGGGTATATTCGCGGGCGCAGCAGCGGCAGGCAGGCGCAGCAGCTACGTCATGCGCTTGCGCCGCCTTGCGCTCCTCCTCCTCAGGCGACCTTGCCTTGTGAGCAGCGCAACCGCGAGCAGCTGCAAAGAGCACTGCACGACAGGATGAGGCGGCTGAAGTTGCTGCATCTGATGACAGAAGCCGTCGAAGGCCGTCCGTGCTGGGCGCTGCACAGAATGCCGCAGCATCCTGCATGGGAGGATGTGCACGAGGTGAAGGAGGACGCACGAGCGGGCCCTCGAGGCGCGGCACGTCGGCAGCGCAGCGGAGTGTACCGCTGCAGCGTCTCGCACCTCTCTCGTCGACTGCGACTGCGGCACCGTAGCGGTCAGCGCAATCAGAATAAGAATCAGGGGCAGCGCCACGGCCACGTTTCTGCTGCTTGGCCGCCTGCTCGACGAGAGAGGGAAGCTGCAGCTGCAGCACCGGCGATGACGCGCGTGTTGTCTGCGCGCCCATTTTTGGCCAAGCCAACGCCGCGACGACGTGTGGCTGTGTGCGGGGACGCTAGTCACCGCGGCGTGCCGGGCGTGCCGGTGCGGCGCAGCGCGAGAGGCGTTGACTTGTCTCGTGCTCGGCAAGCTTCGCCTGCGCTCTGTGCTGCTGCTGCTGCGCTGCTGCTGCATCCTGCAAGCCGCGGCTGATGCTGCACGCTGCAGCGCTGATTATAGCCTTTGGCCCGTCGAGGGCGCAGCGTCGAGCGAGGGCGCGGCGAGAGGGTCGCGCGCAGCAAAGAAGGGCCGCTACGTCATCCGCTGCGGCTCTGAGCAAGCTTGGCACACCCTCGCTGCCCCTCTCCTCTCCGGCCGCCGAGCGCAGCACAGCCAGGAACAGCAGCGGCAATCACCCGCAAGGCGGCAGGCCGCACTCGGGTGCGGAGACTTTTGCGCTTCTCATAAGAGGCAGCACCGGAGCCATCCGCCCTTGCCTCTCACCCACATCCATCCGCTCGAGTCTCCTGCCAACCGCAAGCCCTTGCCGCTCTTCACCACCAACCAAGCCACCAGCACACTCCCAGCCGCAGCTATGGGCGCCGTTGCCTCTTGCCTCAATACCATCGTGTCGGTGAGTCTTTGCAGCGGGCATTCATCGTGGCCACATGGATGATGAGGGGGAAGGCAGCGAAGTGTCGCCGCGGTTCAGACGGCGGCGACGCGGCAGACGTGCACGCGCGACGGGTCGGTGCTCCTCGTCGTCGCCCATGCGCGTCCGACACCCCCTCCCTCCCTGGAAACGGCGCTGATAGTCTTGCTGCGCCCCAGAGCATCGCCGGAGTCATCGTGGCGATCGTCAATGGCATCGCAAACGCCATCATGGCCATCTGTGAGTCGTCAGTGTTCCTCCGGGGTGAGCGCATTGCTGACGCTCGCATCGACAGTCTCTTGCATCGGCAACATCCTCTGCTGTCGCTGCGGTGGCGGCAGCCGCAGCCGCTCGCGTGGACCGATGATGGGCAACCGTCGCGGAGGCAGAATGGGCAGCAGTCGTCGTGGCGTTCTCTAGACGCCCAGTCGCTCGCCGTCGCCAGCGCCGTCTCGCGCTCCTCGCGTCGCCCAAGCTCGCCCAAGCCTCGCCCAAACTCGCCCAAGCCTCGCCCAAGCTGCCGTGTCACCCCCTCTTCCCATCTCCCGCTCCACTCGCTCATCGTGCCTCCGCGCACCCCGATCTCGACCATCACGACCCGTGACGACCCAACCCGACTGCGCAGTTCGGCTCGACAAGTCTCTTCTCATACCCTCCAGCTCGTCAGCACGTCCATGTCCCTTGCCTCGCACGCTGCAATAAACGTCGCTGTGCCACCCCTCTCGTCTGTCGCGGACTGGCTGCTCGTCGGCCGCTGTGTGACGTGCAGCTGATGCAGTGCTCAGTGTCAGCCGCCGTGTGCCTGCCTCTGACGGGTGTGATGGCAAAGCGTGCTGAGGGCAGTTGTTCTGCGCACGGATGCGGGGGATGCTGCAGCATACTCCTGCTGCGAGAACTTGAGCAGGCGACAGAGCAGGGTGAAGGTCGGGGCTCTCGGCCAGACTCTCGCAACTGGAAGCGCGAGCTTAGCAGCGGGGCCGATGCGAGCGACATCCTCCAGCTAGCCCTTCCCTGCCAGCCCTCAGCGCATGGCCAGCCGCCGCTCCGCCATCATCAGGCCTCTTCTGCATCTCTCCACGCGCGCCGCAGCATGCATCGTCTTATTTGTGCATGTAGGGAGCGCTCTTAAAGTCGCGCAGCAGCTCGGCGACGCTCTCGGGCCCGCTTAGGCCGGCCTCGGAGCAGACGTGCCCGACGAAGCGCGGCGGCGTGACGTCGTAGAGCAGGCTGGCGACGCCGAGAGTCGGCGTGCGCAGCACCTCGGCGTGCGTTAGGCGCGCGTGCGAGTCAGCGTCGGAGGTGGGTGCGGCGGTGGGGGCGTCGCCGTGCGCGAGCATCGCGGTGGGGTCGCCTGTGGAGCGTCAGCGAAGCCGCCGCTGCGAGCTGCTACTGCACTCACCAGCCTCGTTGCCGCTCAGTGCGTCGAGCATGATGCGCTCGCTGAACTTGTACGTCTGGCACGCCACGACGACGGGCACCTGCCGCTCCGCCGCCAGCATCGCGACCGCAGCCGTGCCGGCGCGTGCGTAGAGCGCGCCATTGGCTAGCACGGCGGCGGTGCCGAGCAGCACGAGCGAGGCGCGCGGCATGAGCGTCGGCAGCGAGGTGAGCAGCGCGTAGGTGCAGGGAACGTCGTGCGCAAGGAGCGTGGCGAGCAGTCTCCGGCCTGCGGAATGTCAGCCCAGCACAGACAGGCGGCACGGTCGATACATACCTTCGCAGAGCGGCTGTGCGTCGACGACAATCACCTCGAAGCGGCTGCCCTTCCGCTTCGCCTCGAGCAGCGCCGCCTCGACGACGGAGCTGCGCCCAAACGTGAGCACCACCTCGCCCTCTGCGCGGATCCTGTCTGCGGCGAGGCTCGAGGCAATGGTGCGCGCGGCGTGCGTGATGCGGTCGCGGATGAAGTGGTCGATGGTGGAGAGGATGTGTGCGCGTGCCTGCAGATGGCAATCAGCTGCCGCATGCAGAGCTGGCCATCTCCTGTGCTCACCTCGCTCTCGCTCGACTCGACGGGCGTCACGCTGACCTCGTACTTGAGGAAGCGAATCGCATGCTCGACGCTGGCGCCGAGTGGCCGCGCCTGTGCCAGTGCGGCGATCTGCGGCGCGAGGCGCTGCACGAGATCGCGGCTCAGCACGGCGCCCTCGGGCGTGCGGTAGTCGGCGACAAAGTCGCGCAGTGCGCCGAGCACCGCAATGGCGCGCGCATCGGCACCGACGATGCTGAAGTTCGCGAGGTGTTGTGCCAGCGTGAGGACTGAAGGGTGGATCGAGGTGCGCAGAGAGGAGGCGAGCGAGTCGAGCGGCCCTGTGCGTGGCACTGCGACGTTGCTGAACAGCGACACGACGCGGGGCGATGGCAGGCGCGGCACAGTCGTCGGCGCTGCCTCGACGGGCGTGGGTGCTGGAGGCTTGGACGGGCCGTCCTTCTTCACCGCAGCAGGCGCACCCTTGGCCGGTGCAGCCTGCTGCCCTGCCTGTGCAGCCGGCGCCTTGCCTGCCTTGCTCGGCCCAGCGGCAGCTGGGGGTGCAGCTGCGCCCTCGGTCCCCCTGCGCGCCTGCTTGGCCTCCTTTGCGAGGCGCTTGGCCTCCTTGGCCGCCTCGCGCTCGCGTGCCACGACGTCGCGTGGTGGCCGCGATGCGGCGGCGGGTGCGTCGGACATGGTGGAGGGGTGTGGAAGGTGAGACGCAGCGAGAGCGAAGGGCGAGGTGGTCGGAGCAAGGATGAGGGCTCGCGGCGGCTGAGCCGCGGACTTGACTCGAGCTTCCTGCGTCACGTGCGCCACGCGCCTCGGCCGCCTCTGGTGTTGCTCTCCGCACGACGCGCCGAACAAACGCGCTCGAGATGCAGCCGCGCATCCTATCCCGCCGCGCGCTTGGTCCTCTTGCCTCCATCCACGACACCTTCCTCATCCCCATCCACGACACCTTCCTCATCCCCATCCACGGCCTGGCTGCTCTCTCCCTCTGCCCGCGAGCCGTGACGTGGGCCGCAGCTGCCGTTTGACGCAGACCTCCTCCGCTGCGACGTGGGCCCCCTCTCCCCCACCGCACCCGCGATGAGCATCTTCGGCGGCGCCGACGATGGCGAGGTGGCGCGCATGAAGAAGACGCTGCGGCAGCAGGGTGAGCATGCCGCGCCTTGCCCGTCGTGCCACTGCTCACGCCTCGCCAGACATGAACATCTCGAACCTGCAGTCGCAAAACGCCGCCCAGCTCGCCGAGCTCGCGACGCTGCGCACCACCGTCTCGTCGCTCTCCTCGCAGCTGGCGACCGAGACTCAGCGCGCCATTGCCGCCGAGGAGGCTGGCGCACGTGCAAAGTCCGAAATTGAGCGCGGCAAGCTGCAGGTGGCCAACCTCGAGGCAGCCCTCACCGCCGCCAAGCGCGTCGAGGCTGACTCGCAAAAGGGCCGCCGCCGCGAGGAGGTGGAGCGCGAGCGCACCTTCGGCCACGTGGCCAAGGAGAGCGAGGAGGAGCGCAAGGCGCTTGAGGCCAAGGTGCGCACCCTCGAGGCGGCCATCAGCCTCAAGGACGAGGAGCTGAGGCGGCAGAACGAGCCAGTGGTGAGTGCCAGTGTGGAGCGGCCCGAGAGACATGCTCATGGGCGTGCTGCAGGCGTCCGGCTCGCGACGACACGCGCGTCTTGACCCCGCTGCGCGAGCGCTGGCCCTCGAGAACGAGGTGCTGGCGCTCAAGGCCGAGAACAGCCGGCTCATCGCCACGGCATCCGCCTCGACGGTGCCGCTGCCGCCCTCGCCGCGGCAGGAGCACGGCGGCTTCTTCGGCAGCGAGGGCGCTGCGCCGCGGCGACGAGCTCGTCGCTCGTCCGTCTCGGGCCCCAGCGCTGCCGCTCCTTCGTCCTCCGGCGAAGTTGCAGCGCTGCGCCTCGAGGTCGACTCGCTCTCCGGCGACCTGTCCAAGGCGTCCGAGCGCGCCGCCAAGGCCGAGCGCGAGGCGCTCAAGATCTCAAACGAGCTCATTGCAGCGCAGCGCTCAGCATCCACAGCTGCCAGCGAGGCAAAGGAGGTCGCGGCGGACCTGCGGCAAGAGCTGCAGTGGGCCAGGCAAGAGGCTGATGCGATGCGGCGCGAGCTCGACGGAGGCGTCAAGCGGCCGACTCCAACAGGAGCGCCGGACCCGAAGCTGCAGAAGGAGGTCGAGTCGCTGCGCCTGCGCATCGAAGAGCAAGACGCACGTGTGGAGCGCCTCGAGACAGAACTGGAAGCTGCGAACCAGCGTGCAGAGGCTGCCGAGGCAGCAGCTGCGGCCGCCGAGGCGGAGCGCGCTTCTGCCGCCTCCGCCTCCGCCTCCGCCTCTCCTCAACTGGCGCAAGCCGAGGCGGCCGCTCCAGCCGCCCCGCAGAGCGAGACGCGCGCCCTGCGCGAGCTGCGCCGCGAGCTCAATGCCGCAGTGCAGGCGCGCGACACACTGCGCAGCGAGGTCACGGAGCTCGAGGACGAGGTGGAGCGTCTAACGGCGGGCGGAGCCACTGCTGGCCCGTCTGAGCGCGACCTGCAGAAGCTGCAGACCCGCGTGGTCGAGCTGGAGGCAGAGGTCGCGGCTGCTCAGACTTCGCTGGACCTAGCAAATGCCGAGCGAGACGAGGCCTTCCAGGCTGCGGCTGCTGCTGCGGCCTCGAGCGCCGATGTCGAGGCATGGCAGGCGGAGCGGACATCCCTCGTGCAGGAGCGCGAGAATGCAGTCCTCGAGGTGGAGCAAACGAAGAGTGAGTGCCGCAGCAGCCGTGTCGATGTCCAGCTGCTGACTCCAAAACAGGCGAGCTCGAGAGACTGCGTCAAGAAGCAGCATGCGGTCTGTCGCGCAGCGAAGAGGCGACAGCACAGCTCGCCGAGCTGCAGACGAAGCTCTCGGACGCCGAGGCCGCTCGCGACGCCGCCTCTGCTGCTCTCGCTGCAGCACAGGCTGCTCTTGCCGAGGAGCTCGCAAGTGTGCGCGCCGAGCTGGAGACCTCGATTGCCGGCGCCGGGGAGAGTCAGCAGCGCCTTGCTGCGCTCGAGGCGGAGCTCGAGACGCGAGCCACTGCGCTGCTCGAGGCCGAGCAGCGCGCATCGGCGGCCGAACAGCGCGTGGCTGAGCAAGATGCGGGCCTGCAGACGAAGCTCGACGAGGCGCAAGCTGAGATCCGACAGCTCACAAGCGCCGTCGAGGCGCTTGACCTGGCCAAGTTTGGCGCCGAGCACGAGGCGCAGCAAGCCGTGGAAGCCCGCGATACTGCCGTCGCAGACGCACAAGCCGCAAAGGAGCGTCTCGCAGAGCTTGAAGCAACGATTGCTTCGCAGAGCGCCGACACCACAGCCTCCGAAGCACTGGAGCGGGCTTCGATGCAGCTTGAAGCGACTCAGGGAGAGCTGCAGGCTGCGCAGACTTTGGTGGCAGAGCGCGAGGCAGATGTCGAGCAGTGGAGCTCCATGGCCTCGGAGCTGGAAGTGCAGCTGCAGACCAGCTCGGACCAGGTTGCGCGCCTGCAGCAAGCTGCCACGGAGGCGGAGCTGGAGGTGAGTAGAGTAGAACGCCCCTTCTGTCTGGTCACTGCGCTGACCTTCTACGCAGCTCGATGTACTCCGCAGCAACGTCGCCTCGGGCAGCGAGACGCAGCAGAAGCTCGAGCAGCTCCGCCTGGAGCTCGCTGCACGCAACGAGCAGCTCGGCGAGGTGGTGCCGGCGCTGCGCAAGCGCGAGGCCGAGCTCACCTCTGCCAAGCGCCGAGTGCAGCGGCTGGCCAGCACCGTGCGCTCCGCATTCGCAGCTGGTGCGGGTGCGCTCGGCGACGAGAGCATGCTGCGAGGCGACATGTCGATGTCCTTCGCCGCCTGCGCCGATGAGTCAACGTTCTTCGCCACGCCCGGAGGTCGAGCCAGCTCGCGCAGCTTCGAGACGGACCTCTTCGACGAGATCGACCAGGTCAAGCAGCACATCGAGGACGCCAGCCGGCGCATGGACTTCCAGCGCGTCGAGACTGAGATGCAGCTGCGCCGCGCACGAACGGAGATACAGGCCAATGCTGCACTCGCCGAGACAGCGAGCGTCCCGACGCAAGACTCGGGCAACGTCTCCGTCGAGAGCGCGGGTACCGAGATGCCGCGCCAGCGCAGCGTGACGCCCCAGAGCGAGCCACTCCCAGACCTCGCGACGGAGCTCGCCGCCAAGCGGGCGCAGCTCGAGTCGCTCCAGGCTCGCCGCGAGGCCGCTGCCCTCTCACAAGCGAGCGCGGCTGCGACCGTCGAGTACGTTGCCAAGCTGGAGGCCCGCGTCGCAGCGCACCAGGCCGAGATCCGCGACTACCTGCAGTGCGCTGCCGATGGCGCCGCGCATCTCGTCACGTACCGTCGCCGCGTCTCCGAGCTCGAGATGCATCTCTCGCTCGCAGCTGCGTCCTCCTCGCAGGGCGGCGAAGGCAGCGAGGCGCTGGCGAAGGTCATCCGGCAGAAGAGCGACGTCGAGACGCAGCTCGCCGACTCTCGTGCGCGCATCAAGCGTCGCGAGGAGCAAATCGGCCAGCACCAGCAAGAGATCGCAGGTCTGCGCACGCAGCTGCAGGCCGCCACCGCCGAGGCGCAGACGCTGCGTACCAACGTGCTCACCGCTCAGGACGCGGCGGAAGAGCTCAACGACGAGAAGGCGGCGCTCGACCGTCAGGCCCTCGAGCTGACCGCAGCTGTACACGAAGCAGAGTCCGCAAGAGTCGCTGCTCAAACTCAAGCTGCCGACGCTGTGGCATCCCTCAAGAGTGCCACGGCTTCCGAGGCGTCGCTTCAAAGCCAGCTCGAGGCTCAGGCAACGGAGGTCGCCCGCCTGGAAGAGCAGCTTAGCCAAGCCGAAGCACAGGCCAACGACGTGCGCGCTCGCACGCCGAGCGACACCGCCGCCGACGAGGCGCTCTTCGCGGACCTGGCAGCAAAGACGCGCGCACACGCTGCGCTCACGGCGGAGCTCGCCGCCGCGCGCGAGGAGCAGATCTCGCTGCAGGAGCAGCTCAACGACGTCGCAGCTGAGAAGGAGCAGCTCAGCGCTGCCTCTGCCAAGCTCAACGAGGACCTCGCCGACGCACTCACTCGGCTGGACGGCGCCATCGAGGCGGAGTCGGCTGCTTCTCTCAAGGTCATCGAGCTGCAAGAGCGCCTCGACGCACTCGCCGAGGAGCATGCGGCCAGTCGTGCAGCCGCTGCGCTTCTGCAGGAGCAGCTTGAGGCGGCGCAGCTCGATGCGAAGACGCAAGCAGCAGAGGTTGTCGCCCTCACGGAGCAGCTCGCAAGCCTCCGCGAGAACGCCGCGGCCTCAGAACTGCAGTTCTCGAGCTTGGAGCAGCGGGTGCTCAAGGCCGAGAGCAATCTTGCTGCTGCCGGCGGCGACGAGGAGGCACACAATGCCGCGCTCGACTCGCTGCGTGCCGAGCTTGCAACAGCAGCCCAGGCAGCGCAGGACCTCCACGCCGGCGCTGTTGCAGTTCTCGAGGAGCGCCTCGCCGCAGCTACTCAGGCCGCTGCTGACAGCGCTGAGCAGCTGTCTGCGCTGCAAGCAGAGGCGGAGCAGGTGCAGTCTCTGCGCGAGGAGGTTCAGCAGCTCAGCCTGCGCCTTAGCGAAACGGTTGCCGAGCGCGACGCTGCGATCGCTGCCTCCAACAACGTCTCAACGTCCGCATCCGCGGCCGAGGACGCCTGGCGCGCTGAGCGTGCGACCTTGTCCGCCAGCCTGCAGGATGCCGAGGCCCGCCTCGCCGACCTGGCTCAGAGTGGCGCCCTCCTCGCCGAGCGCGAAGAGCAGGTGGCGGCGCTCGAGCTCGCGCTGCGCGAGCGCGACGTGCAGATCAAGCAGCGCAACGACGAGTATTGGGACCTCAAGGAGGAGCTGGGCACGCTGCAGGAGGAAGTGGAGCGCGCCCAGGACGAGCAAGCTGCAGTCTCGGACCTCGAGAGCCGTCTGGCGGAGGCGAAGCAGGCGTCCGACAGCCTCGCCCTCGCCAAGGAGGCGGCCGAGCAGCAGCTCGTCGAGGAGCGATCGCGCCTGGCGCGCGATGCCGCAGCCCACTCGGAGGCACTGGCGCAAGCGCAGGACCAAGCTGCTCGCGCCGAGAGCGAGATCCAAACATCGTGAGTCATGACCCGACGAGTCGTTGCTGCGCACGCGCTAATCAATCACCGCCACAGACGTCGCGAGGCACAGCACGCGCAGGCGCAGCTTCGAACCGCACAGGGCCAGCTCAGTGCTGCCCAGGCCGAGGCGGACAGTCTGCGTGCCGAGCAGCAGCAGCTGACCGCCGAGCTGGAGCAGCTCCGTGCTGCACCACCAAGCAGCGGCGCTGGTCGCTCCGAGGACGTGGCGCTGCTCGAGACGCGCATCGAGGCTCTCGAGGCGGAGCTGGCTGCCAAGGCCGAGGAGGCCGAGGAGCACGACACTAAGGTGAGTCTGGCGGAGATCCTGTTCTGCGAGTCACGCCGCTCATCCTCGTCTCCCTCAGCTCTTGACGCACATGAAGGAGCTCAAGAAGCTCAGCCTGCGCAACAAGAGCCTGCAGGCCAAGCTCGAGGCCGCTCAAGCGAGCGCCGCCGCGTCGCCTGCGTCCGCTGAGGCATCTTCGAGCGCCGCTCCTGCGACGTCGACATCTCGCGTCACGGCGTCTGCCAGCGCCACGCCGCGCTCCCTCTCGGTCGCTCAGCCGGCGTCCCACGCCAGCACGAGCCACGCTGCTTCTCCGGCAGTGGAGCAGCCGCGCACCGTCAGTGCCTCTGCTGTCTCGCGCAAGCGCCCCCTCCTCGACGCCGAGGATGCGGCCATGCCAGCTCCGGGTGTGCGCGCTCTCTACGTGCCCTCGCCTGCCAAGAGCTTCACGCCGGTGCGGCGCGCCAAGTCACAGCACGCGCTCTCCTCGGTCGCCGCGCACGCCGCTGCGTCCGCCGGCGCCGTTTTCCAGCGCAGCGACGAGGCCGACGGCCTGCCCAAGTCCGGCAGCAACCCGTCGCTGCTCATCTCGCACCAGCTCAGCCCGCAAAAGGCCTCGCTCGCGCTGCCGTCGGCCACGAACGGCGCTCCAGCTGTGCGCCGCTCGCGCGAGCCGTCTTCGGGCGGCCTCAGCGACCGCACCAACGTGCGCGCCACGCCGTCGCCGGCGCCTGTGCTCGAGGCAGAGCGGCATGCAGCCAGCGCCGCCCTGGCCAAGCCGCTCCCAGCTGCTGCACATCAGCCGCAGGGCGCGCAGTCGGACGTTATGCGCCGTCTGCAGGCTATGCGGCAGAACAAGGAGAAGCGGCAGCAGCAGCAGCAGCTCGCGCAGCGGCCGACTGTCGCTCCATGATCTCTCGTCCTCCCCCGTCCGATGCCCCACTTCCCGTTCGCGAGCCCGCTGATTATGCTCCTCATCTGTATCGCACCCCACGGCACCCCTTGCATGCATGCAAACCCATCACGATTATCGCCCATGTCCGTCTCACGTCCCGCTGCGCCGCTCAGAAGTCGCCCAGGTCGACGTCGATGTCCTGCGCCGACTGGCTGATGGCGTTCTCGACTGGCCGCACGTGCTCGCTCTTCGATGCCGAGGCGCCCGACGCCGATGCGCCGTTGGCGGGCGTCGCGGCGCCGCTGCCAGGCCGAGAGGCGGCGTTGGCTGCGATGCCGAGTGCGGCACGCTTCGCAAGCGCAGCGCGGCGCTGCAGATGGCGAGGCCGTGAGTGAGAGCGCATCGGGCAGTGCGCAGCGCAGACGCACCTCGACCTCGGCCATGCGCTCCTTCTCCGCCTTCCTGTTCCGCTCATTCAGGTCTGCCACCATCAGGCCGTCGTACGCGCCCTTGACCGGCGAGGCATTGCCCTGCCGCGCCGAGGAGCCTGGCGGCGCACCCGGAGGCGGGCCAGGCGGGGCGCCCGGCGGCGGCAGCGCCGCTTTCCGCTCGCCCTGCTGCTTCTCGAAGGCAGCGCGGTTCTCCTGCCGGTCGCGCACCATCTTGAGCGCCTCGGCCTGGTCCAGCACCAGCCGGTCCACGAATGCGAGCCACGTGTCGTAGGCATCCTGCACCGCCTCGTCAGACGGGCCATGTCGCTTCTTCGTCTGCCAGAGCGCTTCCTGGACACGCGCATAGCGCGAGTGCTCGTCCTGCGCCGTGTCAGCACAGAGCGAGGCAGGACCAGCAGCAGCACGCACCTCGGTAATCGCAGAGTTGCTGATCTGCGAGAGCTGGAAGGGTCCGTGCGTCTCGGCGCCAAAGGTGCACCAGATCTCGACGCTCGTGAAGGCGCGGCCGTCGCCGAGGTCGTAGTAGTTGTCTCCCTTCTTGCAGCCTGGCGACAGGGACGTGAGTGGGTGGCAGAGCATGCGCAGAGGCCGGTCACGACGCACGCGAGACCTCGTACGTCCGGTATATTTGCCGCTTGCGGTCATCGAGCCGGCTCACGCGGACCACGGCGCCTGCAAAGTGGATGTCAGCCCGAGCGGGGCTGAGCTGAGTCCTGGCTCAGACTCACCAATCATGGCCGCCTCAAAGCCCTTCTTGAACAGCACCTTCGCCACTTCGTCGCGCGTGACGCGACACCGGTTGAGTGTCTCTCGGCTCGGCATCGTCCACGGCTCCTTGGCGGCGATGCGCTTGGCCTCGCGCCCTTCGCCCACGACCTTGGAGCTGCGCGGCTCCTCCTCCTCTTCGGACTCGTCCTCGCTGTCCTCCGATGAACTACGGTCGCCGCGTCTCCGCCCAGGCGCCTCATCGCGCGCATTTCCGCCGCTCGCCCTGGCCTTGCGCTTGCGCGACAGCTCCTGCAGCTTGGCGCTCTTGTCTGCCGAGGCGCCGATGCTCTTGCGCAGGCGGCCAGTCTTGCGGCGGTCTGCCTCCTCGTACTCCGACTCTGGCTCCTCCTCCTCTTCCTCGTCCTCGTCCGACTCCTCCTCGCTCGACTCGTCGTCGCTGGTCTTCCGCCGCGCCTTCTTCGCTGGCTTCTTCTTCGGCGCCGGCTTCTTGGCCTTCTTCGCACCGCCGCTCGGTGCTCCGCGGCCCGACGCTGCCTGCTGGCTGCGATACAGCGCCGCGAGCGCCGACGCCTGCTGGCGCTTGCTGAGCTCCTCTCGCCGCGCGGCCAGCTCCGTCTCGCGGGCAATCTCCGGCATGTCCAGGAGACTGCGTCGCGCCAGTCAGCCTACGCAGTCCTTCGTCGCGCTGCACACGACACGCACCGCTCGCGATCCGCCTCGTCGCGGTAGATGCCCTCGAGCGGGTACAGCGCCTCCTCCTCGCCCTCTGCGTCCTCATCCTCATCCTCCTCGTCGCTGTCGGCCTTTCGCCGCTTGCGCGCCTTGCTCTTGGGCGCGGCGCGCTTCTTGGCCTTTGCGCGGGGTGGAGGCGAAGGCGAGGCGGAGAGCGAGGCCGAGGAGCGCGAGGCGGGCGAAGAGCCGCCGCCCGCCAGCGCGAGGAGCTCGTCGTCCACGTCCGACATGCTGGGCGGTGGCGAAGAGACGGAGCAGCAAGAATGCTGATGGGGAACGGAGGCAAGGTGCGCCTTGGAGTTGGGCCGGTCGAGGTCGAGTCGATAGGCGTGGAGCGAGCGCGACTCTGGCCATCCTGCAGCATCTTCCAACTCGCGCGCTCAGCGGCCAGACTGCGCCCCGCATGCACGCCGATTCCGCGCGTTGCATCTTCGCTCTCCTCCACACCACTCACGACCAGGCGGCAAGACGTCGGCCAAGCAGCACGGCCAGAGTGCTCGCACGTCGCACCGCCTCCACGACTTCACGACTCTCGCTTGCCTGTCGCAGGTGGCCAACTCATGCCGGTAGACGGGACGAGCTGCGAATTCCCACGAGCCACGGCCCATCTGTCTTGGTGAAGGCGCGAGCCCCTTTCGTGCCTCGAGCGAGCACTTTCACGCCGTGTGGCGCCAGCGTGAAGCCGTCCTTACGATTCTTCATCTCGAGACCGCACGACGTCCCATGAATTCGATCCTCACGTCCTCCACGCACGGCATTTGGCTCAAAATTTCGCGCTGATCACGAGTATCGTCTTGGCCTCCACTGGCTGCTTCGACGTCCGAGGTGGGTCCTAGCGGGCACAAACTTCGCAGACTGTCGGCTCACACAGCGTGACAGCGCGCCACGGGCCGCAGTCCCCGCCGCCATGAGCACGAGCCTGCAAAGGGCCGTGACGCTCATCACGAGCGACAAGCTCAAGGACCGCACCGACGGCCTCGACCTCCTGCGCCAAGTCTTCAAGTCGCCCAGCGTCGGCGCCAAGATCGGCGATGACGACGAGGAGGGCAAGCGCTGGTCGCGCGTCTTCACGGCGCTCTTCTCCTGCGTGCAGATGGACCGCGACGCCTGCTTCAAGAAGGGCTCCTGGCAGGACGCCACGCAGGTCGCGCTGCGCCGCATCAAGGAGAGCAGCGGCGCACTGCAGTGGCTCGTCGAGACGAACATCCAGCACCTGCCCATCGTCGTCGTCAACCAGATCCTACAGCACATTGCGCAGATGATCGAGTACCGCGGCGCCCTCTTCGAGCCGCTCTCGCTCTCCTACCTCCAGGCGCTGCGTAACATTTTGGAGTACGAGCCGCACGTCGAGCACTTCGACGAGCAGCGCTGGCAGTATGTCACGCGCCTGTGCTTCAACATCGTTCTACGCGACCACCTCAAGGCGAGCTTCCATGCCGGCGACGCCGGGGACGCTGAGGATGACGAGGACGCGCGAGGTGTAGGCAGCAGCACTACCCGCGGCAAGCGCAAGGCGAGCGGCGATCAGAAGCCGAAGCGCCAGGCGACGCGAGAGGAGATCGAGCTGCTGCTCAGCCTCGAGTACCTGATGGCCGCCTCAACTGCTCCGCTCCTCGGCTCGGCCAAGCTCGGCGTGCTCGTGCTCGCCAAGTACGCGCGCGTGCTCGAGACGTTCAGCGGCGAGTCGCTTGCGCAGTGCCATGCTCTCAGCGGCATCAACCACGTGCTCGCCGCACTCGAGCACAACGAGCGACTGGTGCAAACGCAGTTCGCGCAACAGGTCTGGCCGTGCCTTCTCGCGCTGTGGCCCGCGAAGCTCCGACCGCTCAAGGAGCAGCTCGTCATCTGCCTGCGCATGCTCGTGCCGTTCGTGGCCTGTGCTGGCTTCGACCCGCTCAGCGGCACGCCGACCGCCGCGCTCGAGGTGGCGCACGGCTTGCTCGGCGCTCTGCAGCCTCTAGCACTGGGCGAAGCCGAGCAGCGCTTCGGCCTCAAGCCGCTGCCGTCGTCCAGCTTCGACTTTGCCTTCGACAGCCGGCCGCGCTCCGAGCTTGGCGTCTTTGAGTACAGCATCCTCCGCTCCGGCCGCGCCTGTGTCAACGTGGACGCGCTGAGCTGGTCGACCCTCGAGCTGGCTGCCGACATCATCGCCGTCCTTGCTGGCACGCAATCGGGCCGAGCCGGACCAGAAGCAGGGACGTCAAGCGAGACTGTTGCGCCGTCTGCCACAGATGGCGCCTCGAGAACGCGCAGCTCCACGCTTGTGTCATCAACGGCTATGACTCAGCGGGCTGCCAAGCGCCGTCGGACTCAGGGTGCGACGACAGAGACGCTCGATGCGCTCACATCTCTGCTCGAGGGCATCGAGCTCAAGAGCGACGCACTGCTCGAGACGGCCCAGGCTGCGCGCGTGTGGCGCCTTCAGGTGCTCCTCTTCCTGATTCTCCGGCACTGGCGAACGCTGGCCGCCGGCGTGCGCTCGCAGATTCTAGACGCGCTTGGCACGCTGCTGCAGATTGCCGACGATGACGTGCAGTACTGGACGCTGCTGGCTACGGCGGCAGCAGCCGCTTGCGCAGCGACAAGCAGCGACAGGAGCGCCGCGCTGTGGGCGCAGGTCTGGCCGGTGGCCTGCCGTCGCTCCTTCCTGCCCTCGACCTCACGAGCCGCAGCCCACGCAGCTCACGCTGTGCTGCGGGCTGACCTTGTGCCGCGCGCCGTTGCGTTGGCCGAGGTGCAGAACCTGCTCGGCGACATCGACGTGCAGGGGCCGCCGTTTCCGACGGACGCGGTCTGCGGCTTTCTCTGTGCCGCGCTCGCACTCGCCTGCTCCGACCCAACGCTCGCAGCCAGGAAGCTGGAGGAGAAGGTGCTCGGCTGGCTGCAGGCCGTCTGGTCGCCACTCAACGGCAGCACCAAAGGCTTCAAGCGTGCCCGAGTCGAGGAACACGATCCGTGCGATGTCGCACTACTCTTGTCTCGAGTCTGCCGCCTGCACCGCGAGCCTGCTTTCAACCGCGGCAGGTCAATGCTGCCGACGTGCGCCACGGTGACAGCCCTCACACGAGAGCGCGAAGGCAGCACCATCCGCGACTACCTGCTGCGCTGCGACCTCACCGGTGCTGGCGAGGGCGGTGCGGGCCCGAATGTAGCGAGCCATTCCCAGTCCATGACGTCCGCCGCGCTCGAGCTCGACGAGAGCACGCCACTGCGCGGTCTCGAGTCTCTGGAGCTGCGCTGCCTCAAATTTCTCGAGCGAGCGCTGGGCGATTTCGAGCTGGAATGGACGCAGCCAGAGGAAGGCTCGGGCATGGTCAATCTCATCACGAGCGGCAAGCTGGAGCAGACGCGCCGCTCACTCGACTTCACGGTGCTCGTGCTGCTCTTCAACGCAACGCTGGCGCTCAACTATATCTCAGCCCCGCCGCAGCTGGGCTTCAGCGCCAGCCGGCTTTTCCTCGCTGTGCTTGGCGTCTGCTCTCAAGAACGCTGGTCAAGCCTCGACCGCGCCGAGATCTTGCGCGGCATCGAGCCGCTACTGCCGCTCACGTGCACTGCTCAAACGCATGGTGTTGCAGCTGGCCAGCACGGGCTCGTCCAGGCGGGCCGCCAGTCCGGCGTGCGCCACGAGGTGCTGCGTGCACAGCAATCAACGGCGAACGCTCATAGTCAGGCCGCGTCGGATGTTCCGCATCCAGATGCGTTCCTATCGCTCGTCTGGCGACGGGCTGAGCTGCAAGAGGCGACGCTCGACCGTCTGCGCAGCGTGCACGAGGTCGCGACGAGCTCCGACAGCCATGTCGAGTTCAAAGGGCGGTCCGGCGCTTCGCAGGAAGAGACCGATACGTGGGCGCCCCGCGCGCGAAAGGAGAGCACCGGCTTCGAAGGAGCCGACACGGACAGCCAGGCCCTGTCCGCATGCGTGAGCATCTGCCTCGGTGGCCTCGCAGACATACCTCGCCTGCAGGGTCGCTCGCGCGGCGAGAAAGCAAAGGCGAGGATCAGTCAGCCATCGTCGGATGCGTGGCTCGGACACTCGGCAGCTCCGCTCGTCCCCGGCACGACCGACCAGGCGCTTGCAGCCTTGATCATCGACGGCCCGATCGAGCGCCTGGAAGCGACACTGAGCGTGCTGGCTCGCCTTTACGCTCAAGGGCGGCTGCATCTGAGCCAGCGCAACATCAGCGACATTTTAGAGCGCCTCGGCGACGACGTCCTGCCGGACTACCAATACCAGCACAGCGAGCACTCGCAGCTGATCGCCATCGATCTGCTCGACGGCACGATGCACGCATGGACCGACGAGGCGGCGCACAGCGTGGAGCTGGCGCAGAAGGCGGACCGGTTCTGCACTTTCCTCGTCAAGCAGCTGTCCAAGCAGCGAGCTGCGATGCAGTCGCAGGTGAGTGCTCAGAGCTCATGACTAGTCAGCGCAGCGTGGTCTGATGCCTTCGCTCCAGTGGCGCGTGCGTCTCCGCCTGGCATCCTTCATCGAACGCTTGCTCGTTCGCTCCACCGGCGGCACGGGCACAGGTGGCGCGCGCACTGCGCCGTGGCAGTCGAAGCGGGCGGTGTTGAAGCCCGAGAGCCTGCTCGGCATGCTGCTGGAGCTCGTCAAGGACGACGACATGCGTGTGCGCTTCGCCGCCGCAAGCACGTGCGGGCGCCTCTTCGAGCTGGTCGGCTCAGCCCAGCTCGCCGTGACTGCGAGCTCGCTGTATGATCAGCTGCGCGAGCTTCTGCCGACCGCCACCGACGATGCGAGCCTAATGATGGCGCGGCTCCTGACTCTCGGCAACGTACTCGTGGCTAGCGCTCCGGTCCGGCATCTCGCGCTGTACCACCTCGTCGAGCTGGCCTTTGTCACGTCGGAGTATCACGCCGCGACGTTGGCCATCCTCCGCTGCGTAGCTGCGCGGCTAGGCTTTGACGAGACGCGCGACCTCTGGCACCACTTTGCCGGCTCCGTGTCCTGGTCGATGGCGCAGAGCGATTACGACGTGCTCAAAGCGCCCTATCACATTCTGGGCTACACGTCGCGCCGGCAGTGCCTCGATCACACGTTCCGCCCCGTGGCCAGCATGCTCCTGGCGCAGCCCAACCTGCTGCAGGACTTCGAGAAGCTCGCCAGCTTCCTGAAGATCTCTTCTGCGCAGGCAATGCGCGAATGCCTGCCGTTCATCGTCGGTGTCGACCTGGGACTGAGCGGCGAAGACGCCGCGAGCCGCGGTGCGCTGAGCTCGGCGGCGCTCTACGGCGAGCGCTGGACTATCGTGAACCAGCACCTTCTCGAGCGCTGGCACTGCACCGGCACGCCGCAGGTCATGAGCGATCTCCTCTCGAAGCTGGCCGATCAGGTCGTCGTCACTCTGCTGCGCAACTTCTACGAGCCAGTGGAAGCTTCGAACGAGACGAAGCGCGGGACCGGCGCCACTGGCGGCAGCTCTGCCCGCATTGCCGATGCCGTGCTCCGCAGCATTGGCAGCGCCGACGCAGCCTGTGCGACAGAGCTCAAGCACCTGATGTTCGACATAGGCCATGCCGCGACCGCCTCGCTGCACGAGCCTCCGCGCCCGATGTGCAACGCGCTGGGCACCTACCACGCCCTTCGCACCTTTGCGCGCGGGCCGGTCGCCATCTTCAGCGTGTCCAGCTCGTACCACATCGTCGGGCAGATGCTCGAGCTCGTCTTTCGCGAGCGGCTCGTCAACGACCAGCTGCGCCATCTGCAAGCGCTCAAGCTCTTCCTCGCGCTCAGCTCGAAGGCGGTCTGCACGAGCGCCGTCGTGCTTCGTGCCCTCATCGACGGCGCTGTGACGCTTCTGGGCTATCTCGACCTGGTCGACGCCGCCGTAGGCCTCCTTGACTGGGCCTTTCGTGCGCTGTCGGCCTTGCCATCCGCGCCCTTGGAGCTTGCAGCTCTGCTCGTCAGCGTCGTCAGTCAGACCGAGACGCACGCCAGCAGCAACGACTCGAGCGCGCGCAGGGCTGGCGAGCTGCTCTATGCGTGGCTCAACGAACGTCTTGTGCCCCGCTTGCTGGATGGCGCTGATCCGCGCTTCTTCCGCGCGGCCCTCGTCGTCTGGCCGCGCCCGCACTCTGCGCAGATGTCTGAGCACCTCGGTCTGGTCACGCTCGATGAGCTGATCGATGCCATCTCCGCCATGCCGCAGCGCCCGGTCAACACCTGCACGCTGCAGCGCGTCGCTTCGGCCCTGCGGCAGGCAAACGCAGCGCAGAGGCGCCGCTTCTCCGCGGGAGCAGTGTGGCAGATACTTGAGCGGCAGAAGAGCGGAACGGGCGTGCGAATCGGCTCTCTCGCTACTCAGCAGGGCGACGCAGCCGCACGAGCGTTTGCGGACATCATCTTCGTCTGCGAAGGCCAGCTGCACACGCCCTCCTATGACGCTCTGCCGGCCTCTGCTGACCCGGCAAGCTCGTACACTCTCGAGCCGCACGACAATGTGGGCGCAGTCGACGATCCACTGGTGTCGCTTCGAGCGCATCTCACGCTCCGCGTCGTCGACGCCTTGCGCGGCCCGGACGGACTGCGCCGCTCCGGTCTGGTCACTCAGCGACTCCGCGCAATACTCGCGCTCATGCCGGGCGACATAAGCCATTGCTCGCCGCCGACGCAGCTGGCACGACAGGAGCTTGAGTTGCTAACAGCCTTTCCGTCGCCGGCGCTGGTGCCGAAAGAACGCACCCTCGAGTCTCTCAGCTCTATCGATGCGCTGCGGCGAGCCGAGAGCTTCGATACCTGGGTCTGCTGGATGGCGTCGTTTGTGTGCGACTTTCAAGCGGGGCACGGCGCGCCGTCGTTCTTCGGACAGCTTTCGACGCTCGTGGCGGCCGATGCGCGCCTCGCTGGTGAGACGCTGCCGGTCCTCCTGCACGCGCTGCTACACAGCAGCGAGCTCGACGTCGACGGCACTGGTCCGACGAGCCGAGGAGCCGTCGAGCCAGAGGGTGATGCTGTGGAGCTCGCCTTCAAGCTCTACTTCGAGTCTCTACTGCGCAGCGACGCCGTTGACAAGAAGGTTTGGGCGGCCGTCATTGGCGTCATCCTTCACATGCGTCGCTTCGTCCGAGACCGCGATCTCCCGCTGAGCGGCGACCAGTGGCTGCGCGTCGACCTGCTGCTGCTGGCGCGTCGGGCTCGCGACTGCAAGCTGTTTGCTTCGTCGCTGCTGTTCATCGAGCTCGCACGCGAGCATCGTTCTGATGCTGCTGGCTCTGCCGAGCAGGACACGTCGCATCTGCTCTATAGCATCTACTCGAACATCGAGGACCCGGACGGCTTCTACTCGGTCAAGAACAGCGACGTGCGTGCTTCTCTCGTCCATCGCTTGCACCACGAGCAACGATGGGAGCGCGCCTTCAGCATGCATGCCGCCGATTACGAGTCGGAGCTCGCGGGAGCGCCTCGCACGCTCGACCTGCGCGAGAAGAAGGCGCCAGCGACGCTCGGCGTCGGACGCGCGCTGCACGAGCTCGGCTTCAACCGCCTAGCTGGCCTGCTCGGTCAAAGCTCGCTGCTCGACGCTACGCCCAGCGCAGGGACCGACATCGCATACGACGTGGCTTGGCGCTCGGGCTCGTGGGACCTGCCTGCGAGCGGCAACGCGCAGCCCGGCACAAGCCAAGGCCTCTTCTCCGCGCTGCGTGCGCTGAACAGGGAACGCGACTCGCGCTCGATTGCCAGCGCGGTGTCTGGAGCGCTATCTCTAGAGCTGCGCGGCCTCAGCGACGTCGGTACGGAGGCCAACGCGGAGGCACGGCGCGTAGCGCGAGAGCTGCTGAGCTTGCGCGAGGTCGACCTCTGGCATTCAAAGTTCGTCGTCCCCGGCAGCTCCGAGCAAAGCCTGAGGGCGGCTCGCACCGCGTGGACTGCATTGCCGTCGACATTCGAGTGAGTGCCTCCGCTGCTGTGGCACGGTGCTCGAGGCTGACTGCTTTGCAGGTTCCAGGACATCGAGCGGATCTTGTCGGTGCGACACCTATTGCTCAGCTCGCAGCGACGGCAGTGCTCGGCAGACGACATCGGCTCTGGCTTGGGCGATGCTCTCTCGACCCAGCTTGCCTCTCTCGAGCAGTTGACGCTGCTTCGACTGAGTGAGGCTGCGCGCGAGCAAGACAGAGGACAGACAGCGATGGGCGCTGTGACGCTCGCCGAGCCACTGAGCGAGGTCTTCGCGGGCACTGCCGACCTGGAGAGGCGGGCTCGTGCGCTGGTGACCGAGGAGTTCGCCAGCGTGCTCTGGGCGCAAGGAGAGCACGCCATCGCCATCCAGGCTCTCGAAGAGCACATCCAGCTGGACGCGCCAAATGGCATCGAAGCCGAGGTGCAGCGTGCAATGGTGCTCGCCAAGCTCGTGAGTCGACTCGCCTCTATGGTCCGCGAGGCGCTGACATCACATCTCGCAGGGACAATGGCGCGCGACTGCGCGGTCCGACCAGCCATTGGCGATTCACGATCGCTACTTCATGCCCGCGTGGCAGTACATTGAGCACTCCGACGTGTCGAGCGAGGAGCGTGGCAAGGTGGCCTATCTCTACGCCCAATTCGCGGACGAGCAATTCCGCGAGAGTAAGTCGTCGGAGGAGGCGCGCAAGCTCCGTGGCTTCGTGTCGGACCGGCGCGACGAAATCGCAGCGATCAGGTCGGAGCTCTTCTCCGAAAAGGACAAGATGCGGCAGCGGCTGTTGCGGCATCAAGAGACGACCGCAGCGAAGCTGCTCGCCATGGATCAGGACCAGCTGGACGTGTGCCTGAGCTCGTGCCAGCTCTTCGCCGAGCAGGCCACGGCCATGTACGCCGTCGCGCTCAGCGAGTCGGACAGGCACGACGACTCGATCACCCGCCTCGTGTCTCTGTGGTTCGAGCACAGCGACGACGAGACGTTCAACTCAACGCATCGCCCCGATCTGCTCTCGATCCCGTCGCGCAAGTTCATCCCGCTCACGCACCAGATCTCCTCGCGCCTCGCCAAGAGCGGCCCCAGTGCGCGCAGCACGCCAAGCAGCAACGCACCCACCAGCGAAGCCTTCCAGGCCATCATCTCGGCCTTGATGCTCAAGATGGCGGTCGACCATCCGTTCCACACCTTCTACGCGCTCTTCTCGCTGCGCAAGGGAGCAGTCGACGAGCGCGAGAAGGTCAGCAGCGGCAGCGGTGGGCGTGTCTCGCAGCTCGTCGAGAGCGCTCCACAGGCGCGCGGCGCTGCAGCTGAGGAGATCATACACCAGCTGCGCACCCAGCCGCGCCTGGCGAGCCGGCTCAAGGCGCTGGAGAAGCTCGGCGATGCCTGCGTCGAGTGGGCAGAGCTTAAGCTCCAGGTGGCGTTTCCGCAGTATCACACGGAGGGGCGCATCCGGTCGGGCCGCCTCGCGATCCCCTCGAGGCCGGCGCTGCAGATCTTTGCGCTGCGCAACGTCCCCGTACCTGTCATCACGAGCCGCCTCGACATCGACCCCACGTGCAAGTACGAGTCATTCGTCTCGGTGGCCAGCTATGCGCCGCACTTCACGACCGCCGGTGGCATCCACGTGCCGAAGATCACCGACTGCATCGGCAGCGACGGCAAGCAGTACAAGCAGCTGGTAAGGGATTATCATAGCGCTCAGGCATGGCCACTGCTGATCCAACCCTTCTTAGTACAAGAACGATGACGACCTGCGCCAGGACGCCATCATGCAGCAGGTGTTTGGCCTGTGCAACGGCCTGCTGGAGAAGGACCGCGCGGCTCGCCGACGCAACCTTCGTGTGCGTACGTACGCCGTCGTGCCGCTCGGGCCTCAGTGCGGCCTGCTCGAGTTTGTGCCGGACACGGAGCCCATCGGCACGCCCATCATCACCACACACGCCGAGTAAGCTGCCTCCGCCGCCACAACAGCGGCTCATGCTGACATGCTCTGCCCAGGTTCCAGCCGGCCGGCCAGTACGACGCCGCTGAGGCGCGCTCGCGGCTGTCGAAGCTGTACCGCTCCCCGCCTGCCGCACGCATTCAGGCCTTCAAGCAGGTATGCAAGGAGTTTGCGCCCACGTTCCGCTTCTACTTCCTCGACCGCCACAAGGAGCCGCTGTCGTGGCTCTCCACACGCCTCAACTACACGCGCAGCGTCGCCACGACGTCGATCGTGGGCCACATGCTCGGCATCGGCGACCGTCACGTCTCCAACATCCTCATGGACAACGGCACGGGCGAGGTGGTGCACATCGACTTTGGCGTCGCCTTCGAGCAGGTGAGTGCGCTGCCGCAACATCCTGCTGCACAGTGACTGACTCGCTCGCTCTGTCAGGGCCGGCTGCTGCCGGTGCCCGAGCTCGTGCCCTTCCGTCTGACGCGCGACATCATTGACGGCATGGGCATGGCCGGTACCGAGGGCGTGTACCGGCGCTGCTGCGAGGAGACGCTGCGCGTGTTGCGCGAGGGCGCTGATGTCGTCAAGACCGTGCTGGAGGTCTTCCGTTACGACCCGCTGTGGGCGTGGTGAGTGGCTTGGCGAGACATGCTGACTGCGTGGCGCTGAAAGCTCCGCTCGTCTGTGCAGGTCCTCGAATCCCGTCAAAGTGCTCAAAGCACAGGGAGCTGGCGACGACAACGTCGCCGCCATGAACCGCGCCGCCAAGGGCGACGCTCGGCGCAGCCGTCCCTCGGCCCGCGCCAGCGGCGAGGTCGAAGACACGGGCGACGGCGCGCGCGACACGGCCGAGCTGCTCGCCGAGCGCGCCATCAGCTCCGTCATGGCCAAGCTGTCGGCGTCGCTCAGCGTCGAGTACACGGTCAACGACCTCATTCAGCAGGCGACGAACCCCGACAACCTCGGCACGATCTTCCACGGCTGGCAGCCGGCGCTTTGACGGCCGACGTCCCTCCGATCCGCCGGCTCTCTCTCTCTGGCAACATCTTCCGCTCCGTCGACGCACAAACATCCTTCCGCATCGCCACGTCACCTGCACGAGCAAACACACTTCCGCATCAGGGCACATTGTCACCCGACCAAGAACCCTTTAATTGACCTTCGACCCATCAGCACGACGTGAGCGGCTTGACGTCCTCGCACGGGCTCATGGGACTCTGCTTGCGCCCCTCGCACGAGCTCGACTTGCGCCGCACGTCGCTGGAGATGGACGACTTGCGCTTGGTGGGCGTGGCGCTGCTGCGCTTCGGAGTGGGGCGCTTGACCTCCCGCTTCTGCGCCATTTGGCTGTTGCGCGCAATCCTCTCGAGGGCCAGCTTCCACGTGCACTGCTTGCCGAGCTCGGCGCACGTCGTGCACACGCCGCTGGCCTCTGGCGCGCGCTGGCCAGGCTCGGCCTGGACGCCGCACCTGATCTTGCGGTGCTTGCACTGGTCGCAGGAGTACATGATGCGCTCTTCCGTGCTTGTGGTTGTCGTCGTCGTCGCACCCGTGGCGATCTGTTGAGGCTGCGGGAGACGCGGCTGAAGGATCCACAGCTCGTCCTTCTGCACGAAGGGAACAGCCTCGCCGGGCGCGCGGGCTGAGCCCAACGCCTGACTCGGCACGATTGACGAGCTGGCAAGCGATGCAGCCGGGCGAGCCGCAGCCGTGCGAGGCGCGGGCGCAGGAGAGGCGAAGCGCGTGGGCGGCGTTGCGAAGCCGAGGCGAGACGCTGCCGCTGGCGTCGAGCCGGACAGGCGGGCAGGAGGCGCCGGCGACGGCGACGCAGACCTCGACGTCACAGCGCTCAGGGTCCGGATGTGCGCAGTCAGGTGCGGCTGCGAATGGCTCGCGCGTCAGCTGGTGCTCAGCCCGGGTCAGAGACGGACGAGCTTCTCACCGGGATGAACGGACGTGCGTGTGAGCGTGCGTACATCATGGCGAGCGTTTGCACAGGTGGACCAGGTATGACAGGGTGAAGAAGGAAGAAGGAGCGTCGGTCAGCCAGGGGCGAGCGAAGGTGACAGTAGACTCGAGTGACCCGCTCCTCTGCGCACCATCGCGCACGAGCCAGCACACGAGAGGGACATGCACGGATGCACGGCACCAGCACAGCTTCCGCTGACCACCTCGATCGATCCCCGGCCAGAGAGTCGATGCCCGAGCGACCTGCGCGAAGATGTGTGCGTCCTCAGGGGTCACCGCCGCGCGTGGAGCACACGCTACGGCATCGCGGGCACGGCCCGCCGCGCGCTGCCGCGCGCCGCCTGCCGCTGTGGTGGTGCGTCTCTGGAGGCGTCAGCCGCCTATCACGCGAAGGCCTACTCCTGCACTTTGACGGCCTGGCCGGGCAGATGAGCGCGAGCACATCACCTGTCCGCAATTCAGCCGGATAACATCCAAAGGGACAGCCGGCAGAGTCGTGACGGGCGACATTGAGGGGCCGCATGGCACTGCCGCCGTGCGAAGATCTACCCCACGCAATCAGCAGCGGCGGGCCGCAACTCGTCCTTAAGACAGTCAATCGAATGCCGCCGTCGTCTCGCCGACTGCCCCCCTCACCTCGCACCGAGAGCATCGGTGCCTGGAGCTACGGCCCGCCGCACGCTAGAAGGCAGCTCAGCTCCGGCACTCTCACTCGGCTGCCGCCGATGCGAAGACACTGAAGCACCGTTGGAGACGAGGCAGGGCAGCAGTCACAGCACACGGCGTAGAGCTGAATGAAGATGACTTGCAGACGCACGGCCGCTGCGCGCGAGCAGTGGCTGGGCGTGAGCCGCAGCGGCAAGGATGGTGATACAAGGCAGCCGGGCCATGCCTGGCGCGGCGGGCGGGCGGTGCGTGGAATGATCGATGATGCGGTCGAAAGGGACATGGCCGGGACTGGGGCAGACGGGACGGGCGTGACAGGGATTTTGCACAGCAGAGTGGGTGCGCTGGCACCTGCTTGCGTACGGCGAGAGAGAGAAGGCGCTCAGCGCTCCTCGGCCCATTCCTGGCGGCGGGAAGCAGTGTGAGCTCTCGGTTGGTGCACAGACCAGAGGCTCGCGCCGCGGCACTCACGTTCTCCTTGCGGATCTGCGCCTCCTCCTCGGGCGTAAAGTCGTTCTGGATGTTGAAGAGCTTGCGGATCTCCTCGGGCGTCTTGCCCTTGATCATGTTGGCCACCGTCTTGCAGCCGACGTCCAGCAGCGGCTTGATGTCGAGGTAGTTGGCCGCGAGGATGATCTCGAACAGCATCTCTGCGAGCCATGCGGGGTCAGCACAGGCGTGCACACGCATTTCACGAGGTGCACGCACCCTGGTCCACCTGGATGAACTTGGCATCCCACTCGGAGATGTCCGTCGTGCGCTTGCGCGACTCCTCAGCGTCGTCGGCCGGCGGCGGCGCATCGGCGCGGTGGTGCGAGCAGTACTCCAGAACCTGCAGGGGCGTGTCAGTCTCGCTGCTCCTCTCATGGACATAGGGATGCCATGCCCGTGCGCAGCCCGGGGCCGTCATCACGAGCGGGCGCGCGGTAAAAAGCCATGGGCGTAGCCGGCAGGCGGCGATGAAGGCAGCGCATTGGGACCTTCTGCTGTGCAGCACACATCGCTGTCGTTCTCGCCTCTGCTCGCCACGGGCAACCTGGACGGCCTGGCACTCTCGCGACCCTCATGCTGCCCGTCGTGCCGCTGTGCCTCGCACTCCCTACAGCCCCCACCTTCTGCTCCGTCCCCGTGGCGCAGCCTGACTCACCTTCTTCAGCACATTGGCCGAGACATTCACCAGCGGGATGGGCATGTCCTCGCCCTCGGACAGGTCTGCGAAGGAGCATGAGCTGAGTCCAGGGCCACAGGTGCGATCATGTAGCGATTCAGCAGCTCGTTGCGCCTCAGGTTGCACCGCCGCCAAGCATGCATACCGCAGTCACGCACACAACGGCTACTTCCCAATTTCATGCGCCATCTCGCAGCCTCAAGTCCTGCGCAGGCATGGCGACTCACCCTCCATCATGTTCTTGATGAGCGTGGAGCGCTCAGCGACGTCCTTCTCGACGGTGAACTGCTCATTGTCGGACGTGGAGAGGACGACCATGGCGAGCGACGGAGCGGGGTGGGGCGCGGTGCTTTGATCTACGAAGGCAGGCGAGCTGAAGGTGTGCGGTGCAGTGCGAGCGAGCGAGGTGGAGTGGAGGGAGACGTGGAGAGCAGGCTGAGGGTCTGGCGCACTGGCCACGACGGCGCCCACGTACGACGCCAGCACAACGGAGTCGCACGCTGAGCCGCGCTTGGCGGGCGGCGGCGCCAGGCCGGCCGTCAGCGCTTTGGGCTGGGCCGCGCGACGCGACGGCCGTCGCACGTGACGCGCCATCCCGTCTCACCATCCGCCATTCCTATCCCATCACAACCCCTCTCGATACCCGCTCGCGCACCCGCTTCCCGGCTGCGCAGTTTCAGCTGCATTGGTGACTGCTGGCGTATCTCTGTCAAACGAACAGTTCGCCGACAGACCCAGCTCGCGAGCTCGTCGCCCACCGGCGCGCCGCGCATCGCATCAGCACGGCCCAAGGGTCACTGCAGCCGCGCCCATCGCTGCACCTGGGAGCGCCGCTAAGATGCCGTCCGCGACGTCGAGCTCGGCACACCTGCCGACCAGCAGCTCGGGCATCGGCACGAGCACGCGTGCGAGCGCTGCCAGCGCTTCTGCCGAGGCCAGCTCGTCGCGCGTCACGCTTGATGAGCTGCGGCGCCGGCGGGTGCACGAGCGGGAGGAGGAGACCCGGTGAGTCGTTGATCTGACCTCTCCAGTGCTATGTATAGATCGGCTGACGAGCTTGTCCAGGGCCCTGACAAGCTCGCATGCGCTGGACTTGCACGAGCTGCACTTTCTCCTGACGCGTCGGACGCAGCTCGAGGAGATCGGCTCGCCGGCACATCCGCCGGTGTCTGCCGAGCTGCCCGAGCCAGATGCGACAGCAACTGCGTTTCTGAAGGAGTGGCAGCTTCGCAAGTGAGTATGCAGTAGGTACAGCTGGCTTCGGGCGGATCGCTGACGGAGCGATGTGTCTCAAGGGGCGGCAAGAGCATCATGGAGCTCGACGTGCCACCCATGCCGGCCGTGCCTCCACTACCAACGGCCTCGGCAGTCGAGAAGCCGCGACTCGCTCGCACACGCACAGACAACTCAGCGCAGCCGCCATCTGCTCCTGGGACGGCGCCGTCCACGCCGCGCCCGCTCAGTCCGGCCAAGGCCAGCGCCACGAGCCCGAAGAAGCCGGCAGTCAGCCCGGCGAAGGCCGCAGCTGCGAGCGCAGCCGCGGGCCCCAGCTCGCTCAGTGGTGAGGCGGCCAGTGCCGCAGGTGCAAGCGCTTTGATGCCGCCACCTCCTGCGAAAGTCAGCAAAGCGCCTGTAGCGGCTGCTACTCCGGCGTCCTCTCCGCTGAAGCCGGCAGCTGGTTCTGCTGCGTCAGCAGCCGATGCTGCCGCCCCTTCTGCCGCTGCGTCTCCAGAGAAGCGATCGCTTTCCGCGGCCGATGCTGCTGCCGAGCAGCGCGCAAGCAAGCAGCCAAAGACGACTGAAGCTCCGAAGACCCCGGCAAGCGTCGCACCGGCGCCGGTGGCCTCGGCGACGCAATCGCAGTCTCAGACGCAGACTCAGGACGAGAGCCAGGGAACGGCAGCAGACACGCAGGCGACGGCCGTCACCGTCCCGTCCGCTGGCTCGCAGTCGCAGAGCCAGCCGCTCAAGTCGCCGAAGAAGGAGCCGGAGGAGGAGGTCCGCGCGCCATCGGTGTCCGCCTCTTCCCCTGCTCCCGCGCGCGCAGCTCCAGCATCGTCTCCCACTCTCGACCGGAAGCCCGATTCGAGCGCTCCGTCGTCTGATGCTGCTCTGCCGCCGCTGCACCCGACACTGCAGCAGCTTGCGCCGAACCCGCTCGCTGTCACCTACGCGTCCTCGCTGCGCCCGCTGCCGCCAGACCCGTTCCGTCGCTTCACTGGCGTCGGCGTGGCGGGCGGCGCCATCCATCATCGCGGCCCGCGACGAGCGCAGCAGGCGCAGCCGCCGCGCTTTGGCGTGCCGCCTCCTGCTGGGCCGGCCGGAGCAGGGCCAGCAGACCTGAAGCGCTGGGCAGTCAGGGCAACGGCGAGCCCGACAGCTGGCCTCGTCGGCAAGGCCGACAAGTGTCTCAGCACGACAGACTGGAAGGCTGCCTTTGCAGAGAAGCGCTTCGTGCGCGCGATGGAGCGCATCGACAAGCTCAAGGAGAAGGGCGAGTGGAGCTTCCGCCAGCCGAAGAAGCAGAAGGGACCCGTCGTCAAGAAGGCGCAGTGGGACCACCTGCTCGAGGAGATGCGCTGGATGCAGACGGACTTCCGCGAAGAGCGGCGCTGGAAGCTGTCGGTTGCGCACGCCCTCGTTCACGCCGTCAAGGACTTTTGGCGCGCCTCGCCCGCTGCTCGGCGCGCAATGTGCGTGCGTCGGCGGCTCCCGCCGTCTGCTCTGCCCGATGCGCACACTTCTGCGGCCAACGGCGTCAAGCTCGAGCAGGGCGTCGACGTCGAGATGCAGGATGCAGTCTCTGCAGCGCCAAATGGAGACGCGTCATCGCAGGCGGACGTCGCTCTGGACGCGGACGCAGATGCTGAGGCAGATGCCGACGCTGATGCGGACGCCGATGCTGATGCTGATGCGGACGCAGACGCAGACGCAGAGGGCGAAGAATACGACGCTGATGCAGATGCAGAGGCGGACGATGTGGACCGCTCGCTGGCGCTGGACGACAGCCGGGCCGCGCCTCTACCCCCGATCCAGGTCGTCAAGGAGCCGCTGCCTCCGCCCGGGCCCATGCCTGTGCTGGCCGCGCCGCCGCCGGCCGCAGCGGCCGACATCTCGGTGCTAGTCGATGGCGAAGCTGTCGCGAGCGGAGTGCGGCCGGAAGCGCCGGGCCGTGACGACACGCTCCTGCCGCAGGCGCTCGCCGCCACGCTGCGCCTGCCGGTCTTCAACGCCAGCACGTCTGCAACGGTCGTCTCCGCGTCGGTGCTGCTGGACGCCGCCGCTGAGAGCCTGGCCAAGCAGGGCGTCGAAGTGCCGGAAGGCATCGACCTCGACGAGATCTCGTTCCACACGCTCTTCCCCGAGTTGCCGCTGTACGACGCGCCGACTGAGCCGGAGGCGAGCGGCAAGAGCGAGCGCCGCTGGGACGACGGCAGTCTCAACGCGGCGCCGCGGCTGACGCATGTTAGCCGCCTGCTTGACTCGAAGCCGCTGCTCGTCTCCACGCTGCAGCCAGCAAAGAACCGCGCCATGGGCCAGTGGCGCGAGGACAGCGACTGGCACATCGCCGCCGAGCTGGCCGACCCGTCGAAGGGCGTCAGTGCCGACCAGCTCGACGCGCCGCTGCAGCCCGGCTCGCTGCTCTTCACGCGCAAGAGCAACAAACCGTCGCGCGAGGCGCCGCACGTCTCGACTGTGCCTGCTGCTCCGGCAAATCCCGACGTGCGCGCTGCGCAGTTCCTCTGGGGCAGCGAGGAGGACGAGTACCTGGGCGCCCTCGTGCGCCAATACGGTACGCACTGGGCGCTGATCTCTGATCTGTTCAACTCGACGCGCCTCACCGTCCCGACGGATCGCCGCGAAGCCTGGGACTGCTACGACCGCTGGCAGCGCATCCAGAAGGCTGCCGAGGATGGCAAGCCTCCACCGGGCCCGCCAACGCTGCCGTCCGTGGCCGAGGCTGCGCAAGCAGCCGCTGCTGCTGCGGGCGCTGCGGCAGGCACTGGCGATGGAGCAGCTGCCGCGTCCTCCGCCGCTCTGGCTGCCGCCTCCAGCTCGCTTGCGGCGAAGCGTGAGCGCCTGACAAAGAAGCTCGGGCAGAAATACGACGGCTCGCGCAAGAAGATGCGGCACGTCAACATCGTCGAGGTGATGCGCAAGTGCAGCAAGCGTCGCGACGCCCAAGCCAAGCCGACGGCCGCGCAGGCCGCGCGCAAGGTCAACCTGCAGTCGCACGAGACGCACTCGCAGATCAAGCCTGGCCCGGCGCTGACGCCACAGCAGCTCAGCACGCTCAAGGCCGAGCGCGACGAGACGAGCTTCCGGCAGTACTATGCCTTCCAGCAACAGCGCGAGCAACAGCGTCTCGAGGCGCAGCGCAACGCCGCGCAGCAGCAGGCTGCTCTGCAGGCACAGCAGAACCAGCAGCAACAGCAGCAGCAAGCGCAGCAGCAGCAACAGGCGCAGCAGCAGCAAGCCCAGCAGGCTCAGCAACAGCAGCAGCAGCAGCAAGCGCAGGCTCAGGCCCAAGCGCAGGCACAGGCACAGGCGCGTGCTCGAGCTGCTGGCCAGCCCCAAGGCCAGATGGGCGCACAGGGCGCTCAGCAAGCAGCGCGCGGTCCGATACCCTCGCAGCTCCAGCAGCCCGCTCGTCCGCAGTCGCCAATGCCTCGTGCTCAACAGCCTGGCCAGCCGCAACAGCAGCAGCAGGCGCCGCAGCCGCAGCAGCAGCAGCAGAACATGGCCACCGGCTCGCCGAGCATCGCTGCAGCGCGGACAAATACGAGCCAGGCGCCGATGCAGCAAGGCCAGATGTACCGAGCGCCAAATGCCGCTGGGCAGTTCCCGCAGGGCCAAGCAGGCGCTCAAGCTGCTCGTCAGCAAGCCGCCGGCTCGCGGCCCGGGACCGCTACGGCTCCGGCGCAGGGCATGGTCGTTCCGCCCGGCACCACGCCGCAGCAGAACCAGGCGCTGCTCGCCTTGCAGGCCAGCTTGACACAGAGCCTGGCGAGCACCAACTCGAACATCACCCAGGAGCAGGTGCGTCATCGAAGCGCTGTGCTGCTGCGCTTTTCTTTGCTGACTCTCCTTCTCTCAGATCAACTCGCTCGCCGCGCAGCTCTGGCGCAACCAGGCCGCAGCAGCCGCCGTGCAGGCTGCCGTTCCGGCTGGCTCTCAGCCGCAGATGCAGCAGCAACAGCAGCAGCCGCTCCAGCAGCAGCAGCGTCGTCCGGCGCCGCAGCAACAGGCACAGGGACAACAGCGCCCACAGGCTCGTCCGCAGGTGCCCGGCCAGCCGCAGCAGGCGCAGCAGCAACAGCAGGCGCAGGCGCAACAGGCAGCTCGACCTGCAGGCGCCCAGCCGTTGCAAGCGGCACCTGGCGCAGGTCAGAATACGGCCGCGCCAGGCGGGCAGCAGGCCAGGCGATGAGGCCGACTCGCTTGTGTGGCCCGCCGCTCGATGGGCCCTCTGGAGGACGTGTACGGGAACAATGTCATCTCACTCGCATCGGTCCAAGTGGCACTGAGACGCAGGCTGTGTCGTGTTGTACAGATGCAGGGCGAAGGGTATCGACGGGCACGCGCGCAGGTCATGCCAGCGGATTGTCGAAGAGCCCGGACGTCCCGTGAAGGTCGCCGCGGTCTGCTCGAGCAACGGTACTGCTCCAGTCGGGGATGGCCGGCGGCAGCCAGTGGACCGAAGACCCTGCAAGCTGGTGTCAGCATCATGCTCGGCTACAAGACGTGGGCTTCACGTACAGAAATCAGGGTCGAGCAGGTAGTCCATCGGCAGACCCGACGTGGCGCCGACCTGCATCTGCTGCTCCTGCAGCGCATTCGACGTGACGCCTGCTGCTGCGTCGAGCAGCATGTCGGAGGTCGTGTCGCCGCCACTTGGCGAGAGGAGTCGCAAGATGCCGCCGTTGCGGAACCAGGCCGGCGTCGTCGTGCCGCTGGCCGCGCGCTCCTTGCGCGATGCCAGGAGTGAGCGTAGGAAAGAGGCGTGCAGAGCGGGAGCATGCGCCGGCGAGATCGAGACCTCCTCGAGCATCGCGGCGACCTGCTCGACGATGCTGACCGCGCGGCGACCATTGCCGAAGTGTGCGAAAGCCTGAAGCAACAGCATGTGAGCGGTGCAAGGTGCCACGGGTTGCCACGCCGCCTCACGGGCTGGGTGAGCTTGAGCAGAAAGACGCAGGAGTACGAGGCCATGACGAGCTGCGTGTTCGGCGACCAGCGGAACACCGGCCGCATGCCCGCCAGGACGTGCGTCGTGAACTTCTCCGCGGCGTTCCAGCAGCGATGGTAGACTGTGACAGCGCGATGAGCAGTAAATGCGCCGATGCTGCGCTTGCACGCACAGTTTTCGAGCTTGAGCACCGTGTCGTCGGGCTCCTGCATGGCCAATTGCAGGCCGAAGCTGTCGACGGCGGTGAGCATCTCGGATGTAGCGCGTGCGCACTCTGTCTCTTGCGCACCTGTTTAGCTGCAGACGGGCGTGCTCTAGCCGGATCGGCCACTGCTTGCGGAGCGACTGCAGCATGCGCTCGTCGAAGTTGTCTGCCCTGGCCGGCGCGGGCTCTGCGCTGCTCGGCTCGGAGAAGAAGCCATATGCGCTCCAGCGCTCGGCCCACTCGTCGAGCTGCTGGTTGAAGCGCGGCAGTGCTGCTGAAATCGAGGCATCTGATCGTTCTTGCGGGCCGTTGATGTGCGACGACAGCCACTCGAGCTGCCGCGTCTGGGGCGAGAGGGCTTGATTAGCTGCTGCGTTCGGGCCTGGGCGCAAAAACTCACGAGGATCGTCTGCAACTCGACGAACGAGGCGACTCCCTTGTCCCACGGTTTGTTGCCCGGGTGGAAGCCCCAGGTCCCAGCTGCACGACTCAGCTGCCCGGCGCCGGCAGCGCCCGCATTGGGCTTGCCAAGCTGCGCACTGAGCGAGCGATCGACGCTGAAGGCGCAGAACCAGGCGCGCTGCCGGTTCACGGCGTCCCACGAATCGGTGCTCGGGCTCGCACAGAGCGCCTCGCGGTGCAGGCCAAGGTCGTTGGCAATGCGCATCGCCAAGCCGACGAAGAGGTAGCTCGTGTTGAGCTCAAATTGTCGCGACGGAAGCCCCCACATCGAGAGCAGAAGCAGTCTGCACCGGAGCATCAGCATTTGCGCCTGTTCGCGGCCGAGTACGGCTGCTCACCCCTGCACGGTTTCGACGCTCTTATGGCCCTTGACGATGCTGGTCGCGACCATCTCGTCGGCCACCTCCTTGCACTGATCATGCACCTTTGAGCCCCTCACGTAGATGCTAGCGACCGCGCAGATTGCTAGATAGAGTATCGGAGAGCGTCCGATGACGAAGTGCGGGTCGCCGTGCCTACACGGGTCTCCGTCTAGCACGAGGAGATGTTGCGCACACTTGTCAAAGTACAGCGCGAAGAGGGCTCGAGCGGCGGCGAGCGGCACGACGGCCAGTGCGCGATTGCGCTCGCCTTTGCCGGTGCTAGGCTCGGCCCGCTGCGGCGGCGCGTGCGTGTTCAGCGCTGCCTCGGCAAGCACGCCGATAGGATGTAGCTGACTGTCCACGCCCGCTCGGCGTGTGCTCGTTGAAGATATCGCGGGCGAAGGGAGCGATGCAGCGAAAGATGTCGTTTCGATCCGATGTGATTGGCTAGCCCTCGAGGCTGTGGCGCCCATCGGCTCGCTTTGTGCCTGGCTCCAGTCGTGCTGCAGTCTGCTTGAGCTCGGCTGATGCGTTGATGCAGAGGTCACGTCCGGCAGCGGCGCGTAGCGTGGCAGCGCATCGCGCGCCTGCATCTGACTCACCACGCCGGCAAGGTGGCTCACGCTGCGCTCGAGTGTCGCGATGCGGCCTCGCATCTCTTGCTGCTCGGCGTGCACGCTGCTCGCAGTGCTCGCCGCTGCTGGCATATGATCGGCGCTGAAGACGAACGACGGCTGGTCCATCGACACCTTGACCGAGCCGCTGCCCGAAGGCTGAGCGCCGGGCCATCCGCTCGTCCCCACTGGATTGGGCTGGCCCACCATGTGCATCTCTCCAGCCTTGGCGAGATACGTCAGGCCTTCGTCCCGTGCCTTTCTCTCCGCCTCCCGCCGCTTGCGCTTGGCCTTTCTCCCGCCCTCAAAGACGCACGTTCCCGGCCGCCTCAGCCGCAGGCACCTGGCGCACGGCGCGAGCGCTCTGGGCCCGACGCCGGGGCCTGGCGTCGTAGCAGGCACGCAGCGCATCTTCAGCCGGCGGCATGCCGTGCACGCCTCGGAGCTGCGCTTGCGCTTCTGCTTCTGCTTGGGCCCGTCCTCGAGGCGCGTGCTCGACGACGCAGACGCCTGCGAGTCGGACTCGTCGGCATCGTCGTCGTCGCCGTCCGACTCGCCCTCGTCTGAGTCATCGCTGCGCACCGAGGACTTGCTGAGTCCGGACACTGATGGCTTCTCGCTCGCTCGGCCGGCCGGCAGAGCGAAGGAAGAGCCTGCGGTCGAGCTGCCCGGCCGGGCGCTGGCGCCCGGGCGCGGGTGCTGCTCTGCCATGCGGCTGCCGGATGGCGGACGTGCTGAGCGCGTGCGCCGCTCCGCAGCACGAACGGCAGCTGCTGGAGGTCGAGATCGTCTGCGAGTGCGGTGGGAGAGTGTGGAGCGCCGGCTGAGCGACGAGCATCAACGAATGTGGTGCGGAGCGAAGTGCGGGGTAGCGCCTGGTCCGGCCCAGCGCACCCGCCGGCCCGGCTCGCGAAATCAAGAGCCGGTCCTGCTCCCACGCAAAGCGCTTGGAGCACGCCGCTGTGCGCACGCTCCAGCACCACGCATGCGCGCGCTGTGAGCGCCTACTCGAGCTGGAGGAGACCTTGCGAAGCAGGTATGTTGCTCAAAATCAAACAGCGGAAGAGATTAGCGCGAGAGATGCGTTGCGCCTCGACGCGGACGCGGGCAGGCGGCGCCACCTGTGATGTGACGCCGCACACAACTCGTCACACTCACACGACGCGACGTGCACATCCCTGGACACGACGACGCCGCAATCTCGACATCAACACGCGCACGTACAGCGTCTCAATCAGCCTCGAGTGGCTCGGCGCCGCCCGCCGCGCCAGCTCGGCAGCCGGTGAGCTGCGCACGTGGTGAGCCGAGGCGCAAACGATAGCTTCGGTCAGCGCTGGCCGCAGAGACCCTGCCTTCGCTCCACCATCGCCCATCTCCAGCCCCGTCGTACTGCCGTCAACGCGTCCCGCCGCTCGCCACTTCACATCCCTCTGCGGCCTGTCTCTTCTCGTGCGCCTGAGAGGCTCACTCTACGCTCCGCTTGCCGCGCCGGCCCGCTCGCTCTCTCGCCCATCAGCTCGTCATCCTCAACACCCAGGCCTCGTCGCGACTGACCAGTCGTCCGTCCGCCTCGAGTGCAGCGTCATTTGCGCAGCATCTTCGATAAGTGACGAAGCCACCTTTGCGTGAGTCTTCTTGCAGCGCCGGACCTGTCTCGTGTCGTCGCCACTGCACACTTGCCCGATCCTGGACTGACATTCCCCGTGCACGACTGGTATGAAGCTAGGCTGCACCGGCTTCGCTCCCACCTCGTCATCGCACTCGCCGCTCCGGCACTCTCTTCGGCCGTTATGTCAACTGTGCTACTCGATCACCTCAAGACGGTGGGCAACTCGGTGTCGCCGCCGGTCCTCAAGGCCGAGCTCGCCCGCAGCGTCGACCTACTCATGAAGCAGTTCTACGGCGTGTGCGTCTTCCAGAGCAACGAGCGCGCCCAGTCCTGGATGGCTGTGTGCCAGGACGCATACTACGCTCTCCAACTTCCTAACGAGGATGCAGTGTTTCACTTGCGCGAGTCTCGCAAGTTCCACGGAGATGCTGCCGCGCTGCTCACCCGCAACAAGCGTCTTGCCGTGCTTGCCGAGGAACCGGCCCAGTACGCTGCAGACTGGCCTCGCGAGCAGGCAAGCAAGGAGATGCTGCTTCAGCTGGGTCTGGCCGAGATCCGCTTCAAGAGGCAGGCAGAGCTGCTTGGTGAGCCGCTGCGCAACTTCGAGGCGATCGCCAACATGAACAAGCGCCGTGAGGCTCTTGAGAAGAGCCTCGAGGATCTCGAGCCTCAGCCGCCGCTCGCTCAGCCAAACATGGGCAAGGGAGCTGCCAAGGAGGCTGCGGGCCCGAACCCTTTTATCAAGCCTGAAGGCGAGTCAGAAGTGGGTTCTGCCTCGCACTGTGAGACTTGCTCACAGTACTCTTACAGACGCCGGAGCAGGCCCTAGCAGCGAGAAGCGCAAGCGCCTCAGCTGAACCAGCGCAGGGCTCGCACAGGCCAAGGTGAGACTGTGTGCAGTAACTCCCCCTTTCTTGTCTCCGCTGACACCAGGCCTCCTCCTTGCGCAGCGCTCGTGATGCACGCCGCGGTGTCAAGTCCGGCCATTCAGCAATCCACTCCAGCCCTAGCCCATCTTGCCGTCTCCGTTTCTCGTCCGACTCGCATCTCATGTCTCTCCCCATAACGACTGAATACTTCTCTTCTCACCCCTCTGTGGCGTGCTCGTGCAAGTCCGAGCGAACAAGCCCTCGGCCACACCTTGGTGCAACCACGCTGACGCCACCGCGCCACGGGTGCATCGCACAGGGAGTCTACGTGACAGAGCGCAGGTTCATCTGCCGGCGGAAAGCCTCTTCGTACGTCCTACTCAATCTGACCGGAGGGGAGACCACGAAGCAGCCTTTCGCCGGCTGCGGGCTGCGCATGAGCCATGCCGCACTTCGGAACGCCGCCGCTGTGGTGCCTTTCAGATCACCGCATCGTGTCGCAGCAGATCCTCGCGAGTCATACATTCACGTCTCCACCACAGAAAGCGGCGCTCTCGCCAGAGTCAGACAGTAGCAAGCGCAGCGAGGCGCTCAGTAGTCGTCCGAACGCGGCAGCGGCAGCACCGGCTGAGGGAAGCAAAAGCGCGTCAGCTACAGCTCGAGGCGCAGACAGGCCGTTTGCTTTGCTCACCACCGGGATGCCCTCCTCCTGGTTCATGATGGCAGCCGCCAGATACCAGAGGACGATGCCGACGATGATGCTGCGGGGTGAAGGCTTGACTCAGCCTCGTGAGCGTGCTCTGCCTATGTCAGGTCAACTTACAACAGCGCGCCGGCGGCCTTCTGCAGGGCGATCTGCGGCCCACCGTTGCTGCCGAATTGCAGGAAGTTCACGCCGAGAAGGATCAAGGCGATGATGATTTGACTGGGCGAGGCAGAGGAGTGAGCAAGACCTCGCTCGTCGAAAGCAGAACACGCACAGGGCACCGCCGGAGATGGGCACGGCAGTCTTGAAAGAGGCCATGTAGACGCTGCAGAAACGCATGGGCGTCAGCGTCGGCACAAGGTTAGGTTGAGCAAGGCGCTGCATGCCGCTCACAAGAACACCGGGATCATGGCGCAGAAGACTGGTATGCGGGATCAGTATGGCACGAGTGGCCGCACTTGAGCTGTGTCTCACAAAGGAGCGCTGTGGGCAAGATAGCATCAGCGCTTGGGACTAGAGCAGCCGACGCGTCTCACATAGTGCAGAGTAGAGGCTGACGACGCCCGGCAGCAGCTGGCCGCCGGCGGCCTCGATGTAGGCGTTCTGAATACCCGTCCAAGGCAAGAAGACGATCGACAGGCCCGAGATCAGGCCTCCGAAACAGCCGCCGAGCGTGGCTGCAAAGGTGTTGCCCTCGGCGAACGCGAAGCAGCAGGCGATGAACAGGCCCGCTCCGCCGAGAGGCAGGCCCGTCATGACCGAGATGTTGAGCTGCGTGAGGCCTCTGACTCCCACGAGGATCAGGCCGAGGAACAGCTGCACGCGAGAATGAGTCGCTGCCAGCACGGAAGGGTAGCTTATACACTCACGACATGCGTCTGGATAGCGAGGTCAGCACAGAGCTACACGCGTGAAGCACTGTCACTCACGCCGATGCCAAGCAGCACGAGCGGCAGCGGATTTCCGATCCGCCGGTGGTAAGTAGGCAGACCAGGCTGCGACGTATCGATCGGGTGGCCGCCGTTGGTGTGGAGGCGAGTGAAGCGGTGGTTCCCGCTGCGGACGTGCTCGAGCCTGTTCGGGTCGGGCGCAAGGCCCATCTGCTCCTTGAAGCTCGGCTGGCGGTAGGGCTGCGACATGTCGTAGATATGAGAGGGGGCAAGAGAGGGTGAGCAGGGATGCGGCGGCGGGCCCGCGCCGTGCGATTGTGCTTTTGAGGCATTGACACTCAGGAGCCACGACACAGGACATCTGCTCTGGCGAGCGCATCACGACTTGGCTGACAGCGCCGCAGCTTGACCGGCAGCATGCAGGTCTGCGTGCGAAAGTATCGTCCCCACAAGCTGCGCTCAGCCGAACAGCGGCTGTGCACTGCCGTTTATCGCTCCTCGCACAGCTGCGGGGTTCGCCGTCGGCCGGACTCGACGGGTGCTGCAGTGCGACAGGCGCGCTCAGGGTGCAACCGGCTGAACGCTGAGGTCGTCCAGCCGGCTCGTCGAGCAACTCTCCCGAATCCGTCGAGCCGTGCCTGCATGCCGCCGGCGCCTCCAGCGGCGCTTCTGGTCGCCAAGCCGCCAGTGCTCTAGCGCGTGCACGAGCCTCGAACGGCGGAGAGTGGGCAGCAGAAGTAGCACTCCTTGTGCCATAGCAGCAGCAGTAGCGTCGTGCTGCACTCCGAATAAGGCCCCCGCGCCCGCGCGTTGGCCGGTGTCCTGCACTGCGAGACGGGAGCGGGGTATGGTGGCCGGGAAGAGCGCCAGCCGGCTCGGCGCGCACGACAAGCGGGCGTCCCACGCGTGCGGCGGGCGGCGCAAGAACGCAAGCAGCGGATCTCGCGTGTCGCGGCAAGCGCCGCATAAAATCTGGGGTTAGGCCCGCACTCTAGTGACCTTGAGCCACCGACCCCCGCACCTCCTGCATGCTGCTCCAGGGCCGGATCAGCGCAGGGGCTCTCCCGTCGGCTCCCTGCCGCTCTGCAGCACGCAGCTGAGGTCGCAGGCCTTTGCTGCAGAACGTCTGATCTGCACGATGGCACGTCGCGCGCAAGGCACAGCAGCTTCTATGCGGGGCCCCGCACTTCGCGCTTGGCCATGCCACCCGGCTGCACGTCCGGCTAAGGGCGCCTCAAGCGTGCAGCCGGTCGCCGTCCCAGCGCTCGGATGCGGGTCCAGCATTTGCTGCTGGGCGCTGTGCACCATCTCGACATCGTGCTGCTGGGCTGCTGTGCCGGATCGCGACACAGAGCGACCTCTGCGAAGGCGCCGCCATCGCGCCTAATCCGGTCTGGGCGAAAGCGGGTCGAGAGGCAAGCCGTTTGGAAGAGCATCTCGCGGCAACTCAGCGCTACATATAGCGAGATTGATCCGTGGGCCCCCCTCCCATGCTTCGATCTCTGCTTCGCTCTCCTCGATTATTCTTCGCCCTCTGCTCAGCGCCTCAACGCCATGTCGCTCCTCACTCAGCCCGCACCTGCACCTGCGCTGGATCGCAACAGCCAGAACTCGCGCGAGAAGGAAGGGCCCGTGGGCTACCAGCCCGTACAGGAGCCGTACCGCAGTGAGTGTCGCAGCGGCGGATTGGCTCTGCCAGAACGCTTCACTGATGGGTATCCGCTGCGACAGCCCACAGCGGCCACATCGCCAATGACGACGTGAGAGACACAGCGAGCGGGAGGTTATGATTTGCGGCTGATCATGGTTCTGCCTCGTAGCTGATTGCGGTCGCCTCGAGCCACCGGCGCATCGCCAACCCTGGTGGGTCCGCGTCCAGACCTGCATCTGCCGCACAAAGCTGACCATGCCCTCGCAGTGCCCATGGCGATGTACGGCTTTGGCACGACGCTGCTCCTCTACTCGCTGTACAATCTGCACGTCGCCGGCGTGCAGACGCCCAACGCCATCGTCTCGGTGGCCATCTGCTTTGGCGGCTTCACCCAGGTGCTCGCCGGCCTCTGGGAGTTCGTCAGCGGCAACACGGTGCGTCGCCGCGACTGCCTCGAAGTGCAAGATCAGGGGCGCTGACGCCTTGACCAGTTCGGTGCCACTCTGTTCGTGTCCTATGGCTGTTTCTGGTGGGGCATCGCCACGCTCTTCGTCCCGTTCTTCGGTCTCACCGGCACGTACGACGGCGTGCCGAATATCTACTCGCCTCAGGGCCTGGGCGCGACGGAGACCGCTGATGCGTTCGGCCTCTACCTCTTCGTCTGGATGGGCATCACTCTGGTCTTCCTCTTCTCTTCGCTGCGCTCGAGCGTCGCCATGATCGCTTTCTTGGCGCTCCTCACCGTGTGAGTAGATTTTCGGGCACCAATATGCTCCCTCGCTAACCTTCGCGCGCAGCACGCTGGGCCTCCTCGGCGGCTACCAGTACATGCAGATGGCGAGCCTCGAGCGTGCTGGAGGTGCTGTCGGCTGTGTCACCGCCTTTGCGGCGTACTGGTGCGGATCCTCTAGCTTCTTCACCCCCCGTACTACGTACTTTCAGCTGCCTGTGGGCGACCTGAGCCTCAAGGATTAGCTCTGCCGGCGTCGTCGGCCGCTCTGTCTTCACGTAGGGGGTGTCGCGGGCGCGGCGCTCCTGTGGGACGCGCCGAACCACCACGGTCTCTCGGAGCCGCGTCAGACTTTAATGTCATTGTACCTCCTGGCTTATCGTGCGAATGCTTCTCGATCAAAGCAGCACCTTCCGATCTAAGTCTGCGGTATGCTGTGTCGTGCAAAGGAGGCCTGGGGAGAAGGGGGGTAGCAGTGTGTCCCGATTCCCGCGCGACACGAGCGTGTTGCTGCTGGCGTGGAGTGGAGGCGCGCGGCGCGCGCACGGCCTCGCGCGCCTTGCTTCCCCACTCCATCCACCGCTCGCACCGCACCGTACCCCGCACTCGCCGAATTTGCGCGGCCGCGGCCAGACGTTTCACCATGCCCGCAGCCGTACGTCGCCGTGCGGGCGCGAGCGCCGCGGCTTCCGGCTCCCAGGACGCCGAAGGCAGCCACAGCGCCCAGGGCGTAGAGAGCAGCCGCGATGGGGCCGCAGCGCCCGTTCCCGATGCTCAGCTGTGCCGCCTCGCATCGATCGAGCTGAGCGGCACGCCCTCGGTAATGGGCTCGTGCGTCGCGCTCAGCCCGGCCGGCCAGGCGGCCTTCGTCTCGCCAGCGGCGATCCACGTGCTCGTACGTCGCAGTGACGGGCTGCTGCTGCGCGGCGGCACTGACTTCGTCTTGCACAGACGCCTGCATGGACGCTTGCACCTCTGTCCGATACCAGTGCACCGAGCAGCAGAGACCTCAGCATGCGCCTACTCCCTGGCCTGGAGGTGCCGACACTGGAGCGCAGCGCGGCACTGTCGTGTGCGGCGTACACGGCCATTCGAATCGATCCTCTGCTCGCGCCAGCCAGGGACGACCACAGCACAGGCAGAGCGCTCGGCCAAGGTCAGTCTGTCGCTCCGTGACTGTGAGGCTGAGCTGACGGTACGCGCGTAGACTACGCGGCGTTTCCCGTCGGTCTCGACAAGCTGGGCTGGAAAGCGGCTGCCTGGTCGCCGCAGCCGTTTGGGAGCCTGAACAGGTGCGTCCTGCAGCCCTCGCTGTTGGCGTCGACCAGCGGCTGAGTGATTTGCAGCCCGCTACTGGCTGCGCTAGACTCGAGTCTGCGCGTGTCCGTCTTCCACGCCAAGTCAGATCCTGTGCGCGGTCCGTACGAAGTGGTGGGTGGCGTGTTAGTGGACTTGTGCTCGATTGGCGCTGATGTTCGAGCCGCGCAGAGGGACTATCTGAGCGTGCCGGGAGCGGACAAGGACGCAGAGGGTGCTCCGTCCCGCAAAGACTTTCTGCGGCGACAGATCACCTGTGAGGCTGCTTGAAGCCGTGTGCGAGGCGCTGGCTGATCCGCCCTCGGCAGGCATGACGTGGCTTCCAAGCACAGCTCGGGAGCAAGAGCACACAGGCACCGCTCCCTTGCAGTCCAGCTGCCATCTCCTCGCTGCGACGCGCCTCGGCGAGCTCCTGCTCTGGCGGTTTGCCGCAGGAAGACGGGCAGAGTTCGTCTGCTCAACACAGGCCGCGCCGAAGGCTGTCTGCGGACTGAGCGTGGGCCAGTGGACAGAAGCTGCGCATGAACAGAGCAGTGAGTGTGTTCCTTCAGGTCTCCGCTCGCCGTCTGACGCCGCTCGTAGTCCGTATCGCGATGCAATCCGTGTCGAGCGTCCACACGGCATCCGTGTCATTCAGCGCGGACGGGACGCTTTCCCTCTCCTCCTCGTCGGCCTCGTTTGCCTTTGCGCATCAGTCTGCGCTGTCTGCCTGGGCCGGCGATGCGCTTTACCTCGCCTCTCCCGGCGCACTGCACCGGTGGGTGCCGGGCGCGCCGTCGTCCCATGTCGAGCTGGGCGCAGACGACGCAGGCCGGGGAGACCGGCTCAGCCCTGCTGCCTGTGAGTCTGGAGGTCACACATGCACATGCGTTGCTGACGGCCTGCCAGCGCTCGTCGCGACCCACGATGGACTGGACTTGGTCCTCGCGGACGGGCTGCAATACCACGTCAAGCTGTCGCACTTTTCTGCACGAGCGGAGGCGCTCTTGCCGACCAAGCTCGCCCTACCGAAGGCGCACCTCGCCGCCATTGGGCACGCCGTGCACGATCTGCAGGCATCATACGAGGCGGAGCAAGGACTGTGGGCTCTCTCTGGCCCTGCAGGCCATTCACTGGACGGGCAGAGCCAGGCCTCACTCCGGTGGGCAGTGCATCGGTTAGCACGAACGGACGCCTTGCGTAGCGCGCGCAACTGACATCGGCGTGCAGTGCGGACACCCTGGGCCAGTTTCGCTACGCCAGGCATCCGGCCTTGAGCGCGACTCTGCTCCTTTCGTTGCCCGCCGAAGAGGGACCGTTTCAGCCATCAGAGAGGGCGACTGCGCTGTTGCGGCACCAGACGGCCGCCACTGGTAAGCGCGCTGCAAAGCGCTCTGCTGTGTCCGGGCTCACATCACTTCGCGCCTGGTCAGCTTGGAACTCGGCAGCTCGCTTCGCGCCCCTCCTGGCGTACTACCACGCGCTGCCGCGGTCCGCAAGGGCGAGCGTTGTCGACGCTGTCCACCGAGAAGTGGAAGCCAGGCGCGACGCTGAAGGTGTTGAGGAGCTGCAAGGCGTCGTTTGGCTCAGCACCTGGCTGGCAGTAAGTCTGCACTTGACAGTGGCGCCTCAAGCAGTCTCTGACCTCGCGTGCACAGTCACAAAGCGCCGAGAGCAGTAGAGCGAACATCGTCCAGACGCTAGACCACGCCAAGCGCAGTGTGATTCGCGCCAATCTGCGTGCCAGGCTGCAGAGGATCATCGGAGCGCTAAACGGGCGAAATGGGCACGCAGGTCAGTGATGCCCGCTCATGAGCATGCTCTTGTCTGACAGTGAGACGCAGACACGCATGAGTCGGCTTCGTACTACAAGCGCACTGCCGCCCTCGGCTTGCTGGCCTCGACGGACGGCTCCGACGCGCAGATGCGCAGCCAGGCCTCGAAGCTTCTGCAGAGCTTCCTCACCAAGGCGCAGGCCAAGGCTACGGAGCAGGCGTGGACCGCGCAGGCCCAGGTGCGGATCCTGGCTGTACGGCCCTGCATGCCATGTCTGACTCTCCTCGCTGCAGACGGATGTCGGCGTCGACACGGGAGAGACCTGTCCGGTGTGCAGTGCGAGCGTCGCGCTCAGTCTGCAGCATGCAGACTTGGCAAAGTGCGCCAGCGGCCACATCTGGTGTGAGTCGCAGCGAACGTGCTGGCGTGGCTGCGCCCTGACCTACTTCTGCCTTGCAGCCAGGTGCTCAGTCACGCTGCGCCTGCTAGAGACGGGCGCCCGCAGCTGCGGCTGGTGCGGCGCGCAAGCGGCGCTGGCGCCGCCAGAGCTTCGCGACACCGGCGATCACAACGCTGCCGGCGAGGCGATGGAGCTAGACGCACCAGAGCAGCACCAGGAGGGCAGCGAGCTCAGCGAGCTGAAGCGGCAGACGCGCTGCGGCATCTGCGGCGGGCCGTGGTGTGTGCTTGGCGGCTGATACTCCCGGTGGCGAGCCAATTCATACCCTGCACGACTCTGCTTGAGGATCGATTGACGGAGAAGTGGGAGGATAATGTACATCATGCCGCGAAGCCGGCGCCCGGAGCAGCCAGGAACGCCTGCAGCCAGTCCCAGCCGAGCTCGTCCGTGGCCATGTCGCCGTCGAGCAGCGTCTGCTCGCCAATGGCGACGAGCGCGTCTGCGGCGCTTGCCTCGCGCGTCGGCTCCACGAGGCGGCACAGCGCGTCGAGGTAGCGGGCACTCAGATGCACCGCGTTCTCGGCAGCCGAGGCCGGCAGCGCAGAGGCGGCCGCGCTCATGGCGGCCGCGGCGGCGCGAATGCTGCCCATGCTCTGCGGCGCGGCCAGGTTGGAGATCGAAGCGAACGTCAATCCCTCGTAGCCGGCATCCGCGAGCGCTGCAGGCAAGAGGTGCAGGTAGATGACGAGCAGCGCGGCATGCGCAGCCAGGACGACGAGCGAGTCTGGAATGTGCGCCAGCTCGGTGGCCGAGAGTAGCGGCATCTGCGCGAGGACGCCGAGCGCGCCGTCGAGGCAGAGGCGGAAGGTGCGCTCCACGGCATCGGCAGAGGCCAGCGAGACGCGCTTGTTGTTGTCGACGGCTGCCGCCTGGAGCGCGGCTCGCAGTGCACTCTTCAGCGCGACGGCGCACACCTGCATCTTGACGCTGTTGCGAAAGAGGAACAGCCCAACTGTGCGGCAGTTCGCGGCGGCGTGGCTCTGCCACGACGCGAGCCGAGACTCGAACGTCCACTGCGCCTCCCACGCCTCGAGGTCTCCGACGAAGCGCGCGAGCAGCGACGTCTGGGCGGCAGAGCCGAGGTGCGTGTCGGAGCGCTCCAGCTGGTCCAGCGCCGTGCGGTACCGCAGTTGCAGCTCCGTGCTGGCCGCATCGCAGGCGAGAAACCAGTCGCACGCCTGGACATCTGGGCTGCGTGCCCAGGCAGAGAGGTGCAGGCCCAGAGCAGCATCGCCGACGCCGGCCTGGCGCCCCGGCGGGCAGTGATGCAAGACGTAGACGTTCTGCTGCACATGATTGAAGAGCAGGATCCTCTCGTCGCGTCTGCTCGCCTGCGCGTGCAATGCATCGCCACGCTTGGCAGAGGCAAAAGTGACACCGCCGTGCAGCGCCGCGATACGATCGGCGTAGCCCAGATACAGCTCGGAGAAGTCGTCGTCCGGCGACTTCCAGACGGTCAGAAGCAGGAACGCAAGGACGACATCGAGGGAGCACTGCGCCTCTGCGAACGCGAGCACCGCCAGCGTGCGGGTGTGCGCCGCGAGCCTGGCTTTCCAGTCTGAGAAAGCGAGCGACGGACGGTAGCGTGCCGCGACGTAGAGCACCGTGCACAGCAGAAAGGGCCTGGACGCCAGGTCCGGCAGTGCCCAGCCTTCACCGTCCATGACGCCGAGCCAAGGCTTCAGGTGCTCGTCGAAGTACGCGAGCAGCTCGTCGACCTGAGCATCGGCAATCGTACAGGCCAGGCGGGGGTCTCGTGGTGCCAGCAGGTCGATCATGGCGGGCAGGCCCGCGAGGGTGCGATCGCGGCCGCTGGGCTGTGCGCCCGCCTCGGGGCTGTGCAGCAGCTGGCGGAGCGTCACGCCACCAGGCTGCCCGGAGCGTGATCGCGCGGCCCCGGCAGAGTGCAGGTCAGACACATCGGCGTCGCCAGAGGACACAAACGTGTACGTCGAGGTGCGCGGCGCGGCCATGAGCGTGTGCCAGACGTGCTGCCGCAGCAGAGCGTCGCGCAGCATAGCCGGCGCCTCGGCGCCAAGCGGCGCCGTCGTCTGAGTGGCATGCTCGGAAAAGGGGCTCGTAGCATGCGGAGAGGCAGACGGCGCTGTCGAGGCGCTCGTCGTCGCTGTCGGGCCCGGCGCTGCGGCCAGCTTGCTGACTGCCTTGCGTCCGCGCTTGCGGGGCGCTTCGAAGCGGCATTCGAAGCTGTGCGTCTCGCAGCGCTGGCACGGTTGTGCTGCGTCGGCTGTGGATCTGCGACACTTGACCTGCGGCGATGTGCCTCAGCGCTGGGTGATGAGGCGCGTCACTCAGCGACACGCTGCGGGCTGACCTTGTTCAGGCGGCACTCGAGACACGCCGCTGGCGAGGCGCTCGAGGCGGGCGCGCTGGCGATGCGCGCCATCGTGCGATCAGCGGCGCTGCGAGCCGCTCGAGCAGGCCTGCCCGCCGAGCTGCATTGATCTACGGGCCGAGGGGGCAGCTGCTCTGCGGCGCGAGAGGTGTGCGAAGAGGTGGTGGTGAGGTGCAGCAAGCAGGCTCGGCACTGCGCGGCGCTCGCTCGCCCACCCCACGGCGAGGCGCGGCGCGGCGGCGCCGCGCGCGGCTTGCTTTCTCTCTCCCACATCCCAATGCAGCGCTCAAGCTCATCTCTCTCGCAGGCAGCAGGTGCATGTGTATTTCACTAGTCCGTGACACACTTCACCAGTCGAGCGCCAGCTCTGCAACGCCCGCGCCCTTCTCCAGCTCCACGATGCGCACGTACGATCGCTCCACGCTGTCGGCGCCGTACACGGCGACGTACGCCTGCTCCAGATCCTCAGCCGTGCGCTTCAGCTTCTCCCGCCCGGCTGCAGATGCGTCGAGCGCCTCGACGAAGAGCACAAAGTCGCGCGTCGAGTGCGCCTCGTCGGCCTCGTCGCAGATCTTCGTCGCCTCGCCGTCGCGGTAGTTCAGATGCCTTGTGAGCACGCGCGTGCCTGCCGCTGCTGCATCGGCCGCATCGGCGTCGCCGAGGTCGCGGTAGATGTACTCGCCGACGCTCGTCTGCTCGAAGCGCTCAGGCTCGGCGGCGGGCACGCCGAGCGGTTGGAAGGCGTACTCCTGCTGCGCCTGGTGCAGCACGATGGTGCCTTGCGTCAGGCTGGCGACGTCGAAGCCGCCGTGAGGCATGACGTGTTGCCTGCGGGCAAAAATCAGCATGCTGCTTGCGAGCTCTTTGCTCGCAGCGAGACTGACAGCTGGTTCGCCAAATACACGTCCACGAGCGGCCCGATGCTGCGCGGCCACTTCTGCTCCTTGAGCACGCGCGAGCAGAAGGCGTAGTGCGTCGGCTTCGTCTTCTTCTTGGGCTTGAGGCCCATGGCCTTGTACACGTCGAGCCACTGCGAGATATTCGGCTGCGCTTCGAGCTCCGTCAGCGCCGCCGAGGGCACCGAGGCGTTGAAGTCGCGCAGCGCCGACGCCTTGAGCTCGTCTAGCGCTGAGGAGCTGGCGCGCGCCTCGGCCTTGAGACACACACGCACGACGGCGCATGCAAAGTATGGCGAGAGCTGCGAGACGCTGGAATCGATGAGGAGACGCATGGCGGGATAGGGCGGGTGATGCTGTGCCGCCGGGTTGCTGGCAAAGGGCGGCCTTATGAGGGCAGCCGCTCGAGGCAACTGGCCGAGCTTCGCACCGCTGTCTGGCCGGCCTAAGCGCCGTGCTGCCGCCGTGCAAAGGGCCGCGTTTCTGCCCGCTGCGGCGCGGCGCGAATGACTCGCGCGCGCCCCTCATGCTCCGCCCCATGCAGCGCCGCACCTTCCTCCGGCACCACCAACACCACTACAGATCGCCATGTACCTCCGCGCAGTGCACGTCGAGCGCGATGAGGAGGCGCTTCGGCAGCTCATCCGCGACTTCCCGCTCGGCGTCCTGACCACGGCCATCGACCTGCCCGACCACGACCTGCTGCAGCACACCCACGTGCCCTGGCTGCTGCAGCAGGCTGACTCGCCCAATGCAGGCGCAGATGCAGCGCCGCAGTACTGGCTCGAGGGCCACATGGCGCGAGCCAATCCGCACGTCAAGGCTCTGCTCGCCGCGCGTGCACAGGGCGGCAGCGTGCCGGCTCGCCAGGTCAGCGTCCTCTTCACGCACGCCGCCGAGTCGTACATCACGCCCAAGTACTACACAACGACGAAGCCAGCCTCGGGCAAGGTGGTGCCGACGTGGAACTACGCGGCGGCGCAGGTCTCTGGCACGCTGGAGCTCGACGAGAGCCCAGCGTATCTCCTCCGTCAGACGGCTGCGCTGACAGACAAGCACGAGGCGACGCAGGCGAGCCGCGACGGCAAGCCCGCCTGGACGGTCGACGAGGCGCCGGAAGAGTACATTCGTGCACTGTGCAAGGCGATCATCGGCGTCCGGATCCGAGTCGAGGCGTTGCAGGGCAAGTTCAAGATGAACCAGGAGATGCCGCTCGGCGACCGCGCCGGCGTCGTCGAGGGACTGCGTGCGATTGGCATGGGCGAGGTTGCAGATGTGGTCCAGCAGCGCAGCGACCTGAAGGAGCGGGCAGCCTAAAGGCGTGTCCGACCCCTTCAGACGGCGCGCTCGGCGTCAATGCGTGCGCAAGGCCGCGCATGCTCGGGCAGCAGGCTGCCGTAGACCTGCAGGGACCGAGCATCAGCGCAGGCCTCGGCGTCGTCGGCATCGGACTTACGTGAAAGAAGTCGCGATCAGGCGTAGCCACCTGGACAAGACCGAGCGCTGCATCCGCGCGCATCCTCATGTCACCCATGCCTGCGGCAGCCATGTCGGCGCTGCCAGTGTACGGCGTTGAATAGCCGCTGCCGCTGGACTGCGCTTCGTCGATCGGAATGCTGCCCCGCGTCGAAGCCGTCGCGCCGGCGTTGGAGATGGTTGCCGCGCGCTGTCGCCCTTCCGCACCCCAGCGCTGCGGCGGCACGCGGAGCGAGTCGGACGAAGCGCATTCCTCTACGCGCTCTTGCAGAGCGGTCAGAGCACGGTGACGGCGCGTCGATGGGGTGCGAGTGCAATGAGACACCTGAGCAAGTGATGCAGGCTGCTCGACCGTAACCGGGTCGCTGGCGAGCTTAGGGAGCTGTGAGCGCGCAAATAGCGCTGCTCCGACGCATGCTCGCGAAGCGCTCGCAATGCTTGCGTTGAGTGACGTCGCTGCGGAGGAGGCTGCCGATGCGGGCCGGGAGCCGCGTGTGGGCTGTTGCGCTTCGACGATGCCGTCGGCGGCAGATCGTGCCGCGAACACGTCTGCCTCGTGGCAGAGAAGCGGTGCACCAAGCGTCAGGCTGAAGAGCTCGGCGATGGCCTCGTTGGCGCTCGCCTTGCCCCAGGCGAGCCATCGCTGCGGCAAGTGGCTCCACTCGTGCGCATCGAAGCTCAGAGCGCCCGCCGTGCCACCGTACTGACGGCCAGAAGGCTCGGCGTCTGCGTGGGCCAGGCGCGATGCGGCCGCTCGCATGGCCAGGACCTGTCCCTCGACGACGCAGCGGGCGTTCGCGCGGACGTCTGTCAGTTCCGCCACGCGAGCTCCGTGCTCGAACTTGTAGAATGCCTTCGCCGCGCCGTCGAAGAGAGCGTAGCGCTTGTCGTCGAGCGACACTTGGCCTCCAACGCTGACTGCGTTGACCAGCTGCGATCCGAAGGGTCAGTCAAGTGTCTGTACATCCCCTCGGTGGACTCACCTGCCGAAAGGTGGACCAGCGTCCGTTGGTGTAGACGTCGCGAATGATCTGGCGTGCCACGCCTCCGCCGGGCCAACGCACGATCGCCAGCCATCTCGGCATGGCCGCATCTTGAGCGGCGAGCGGGTTCGGCAAGAGCTGGTGCTGGGCATCGGCGATGAAGGATCGCACCGGCAGGGCGAGCACGTCAGTCTCGCCAAACGAGACGCCAACGTCCCTGTGAAGTTTCAGCAACAGCTTCGAGCAAGCGGAGCCAGGCCGCGCTCACGTGGGACGCGGCGAGAGACCGATGAAGGCCGCAACGTCAAGTGGAAGAGCGGGTGCGACGATGCAGTCTGAAGCGCCGCGAGTCAGCTCAGACCTTTCCCCGCTATCCGGCAGCCGGCTCACCTTCAGCAAAGCCGTAGCGCCGCACCAGCCAAGAGCTGGCGTGCACTTCTCCCGGCGCGTCAATGGCGTGGACAGTCGCGAGCATCCGTCGCAGTGCCGACTCCTGATCGCCCGACACAATGCCGAGAAGCATCGCGTCCCAGCTGGCCTCGTGCGGGTTGTAAATGCCCGTGGCTGCGGCATCGCACGGTGCGAGACTGCGAGCGGTATCAGAGTCTCTCGCAAGACGGAAGCCAGGGCCTGCTCACCTCTCAAAGCGGCCGACCAACAGAGCGCGCAGCAGACCGCCAGCGGTCGTGATGTGCGCCGTGTTCGACCATGCGGCAGGCGCTTTGCCCGGCTCGCCGACGAAGCCGACCGCACGTCCGCGACGGACCTTCAGAAGCTGGGCTGGAAAGCCGGCGAGATCCGGCACCGCGCCGAGCCTGCTCGCCAGCTCCGCGTGCAGCAGCTTGCGGCGCTCTCGCAGCTTGGCCTTTGTGACGAGATCGGTGCCTGGCGTGCCGAGGTGGAAGGAGAAGCCAGAGGCTTGTTCGCTCGCGCTGTTGCTTTCGCGAGGCAGACAAGCCGTTTCGAGTGCGCGCTCGATCGCGAGCAGCTCCGACGTGGTGCTCTCGTCCTGCGGCGTCGAGGAGAACGGCACGGAGAAGAAGTCGTGGCCGAGCTGCTTGTGAATGCGCCGTGAGGGGTGCAGCGAGGACAGGAGAGCAGCGGCTTGCGGCGCCAGGAACACTGCCAACGGTGACTGCGCCAGCTTGAGCGAAGGCGCAGCACTGGTCCTGACGTTCTTTGGCACTCACCACGGCGGCGATCCCAATAGCTCTCACCTGCGAGAGGCGGATGTGCGGCGCGCTGTGCAGCCGGTCCAGGAGCAGATCGAGCGCCTTGACGATCATCTCGACGGGCATGAGCGAGCTGGGTCCATGCTCCTCCGTTCTCGGTGCCGAGTAGACACCGTTCTTGGTGCTGGAGAGCGCATTAGCCGCGAGTCTGGCGCACCGGAACGCGCGCACCTCTCACAGATGCTCGGGAAAGTCCTCGTCGAACGTCACTCGATCGGCGTAGATTGCCTCAGGGCTCGCATCGGCAATCACGACGGCCGAGAGGTCCTTCTGCCGCAGCTCGAAGGCCAGGACGAGGCGGGCGGCTGCGCTGCCGGCGACGCCCGTGTCGGACGCGTCGCCGCGCGAAGAGCGTCGACTTGCCATGCTGCGGCCGCACGACCCGCCGCGAAGGTGCGTCTGCCTGCGCCTTCGGACGTCGTGGGAGCGCCGTGACCAGATCGTGTGAGGCTGTGCAGCAGGGAAAGAGACGCGGGCGCCTGGGTTGCGCGCTCGGAGCAGGGACAGCGCGGGGGATGACGTCGAGGCGGACCAGAGCGAGGAGTGGTGAGCGTAGCTGGCTCGAACGTGCACATTGCGGCAGCCGAGCCGCTCTCTTCGTCTTTGCACGTTGCGCCAGCGTCAGCGCAGAGACGGTCCGGACGAAGCTGAGTTGCCGAGGTCAATGAAGGTCAGGTGCCTCTCGTGTGGCTGAATCGTGCCACGGCTCGCCGGCCGCGGCTGCGCTCCGTCTGCTGTGCTGCGCACCATGCGCCCTGATAGCGAAGAGCCTGGCTCGAAGAGAGCTGCGTCCATCGCCGCGCCGCAAGCTGGAGTCACTCCCTCAAGCCCAAGCGCCTCATGAGCTCGCCATGCCGACGAGTCGATGGCGAGCGGGTATCCCGCTGTGCGCAGTCAGACGACTCGAGTGCTGGGTTGAGCAAGCTCTGCTGAAGAGGAATCGGCGCCAGGGGCGCAGCCGCAATGCCCCTTTACCCTCGTGCAATCAGGGCGCCAATTGGCCCCCGACGCCGTGCTGTGCCCCTGCCGGCTCGAGAGAAGGTTCGCGTGCATCGCAGACAGGCAGGAGTGCCGTGCGAGAGAGGGCCCGAGTTGTTGTTTGTCATCCACGACTGCAGAGGAGGTCCGGCAGCTTCGCTGCCAGCATCATGCTGCGGCTGCTGCGGCAAGGCCGATTGCGTCTTGCGTGCGGGCGGAGGTGGGAGAGAAAGGAACGGGCGCGGTGGGCGGTGCGAGCGCTCAAGGCGCGCCTGCAGCCGCTCCCCGCGGCGGCCGCCTCGCCTTTCTCGCGCGCGGCCGCGGCTACAGAGAGCAGCATCGAGCATACGCTGCGACGCTTGACCGCGAACGACATCCACGTCGACGCTGCCGTCGGGGTCGGAGCCCACAAGTGCTCAGATCAGCCCATCGAGCGGCAGGACCGATGGGCTGCCGAGCAAGCTGCCGTCTGCCTTTGTGCTCGCGCCGCGCCGGCCGCGGCTAGGGGCCGACGGCCGCGCCGTCTGCTGCGGCGAGGACAAGGGAATGCACAAGCACTGCAGCCGGCACCCTTGGGCATGCCGCGCGCTCCCTTGTCCTCGTCCGTCGATCTGCCTCGCCGCTCTCCGCCATGTGGGACACTCGACGCCGATGCACTGCCTCCGCTGCTTTGTCCGAGAGGCAGCCTTCGCACTTGCCCGCGGCCGCTCAAAAGCAGCGCCCTCGCCACGGCGCCCCGCACCCCAAGCGCTCGCTGACTTGTCTCCCTCCCCGATACTCTACCCGCTCTCGCTCGCCCGACTCGTCTCTTGCTCTCTACCGCTCCTCTCGTATCCTCTCTCGTCAAGTGTCTTGACCTCTTCGCAACTCGCCGGCCGAGTCTTCTCAGCGCGCCACCATGTCCGCTGCTCCCTCGACTGGAGTCCGGGCTCCTCCGCTCGGCACCGTCCTGCCCTGGCTACTGCAAGCCGCCTCGCTCATCATCCTGCTCCTCGTGCTCGTCAGCCCAGCGCCGCTGAGTGGCAGCGACATTTCGCTCCTCACCGTCGCGCCCGCCACCGTCAACAACACCGATGCGAGCGGCAACGCCAGCAGCACGAGCCTCGTCTTTGGCACGCCGAGCTCGTCTTCGGCGTCGCTACCGCTGAGCAGCTCGGCGAACTCCAGCTCTGTCAGCCTGTCGCCGCTCTCAACGCCGAGGAACAGCAGCGTCGCGACACTACCCGGCACCGGCGCGGCATCGCCGACGCCTTCGCCGGCACCTGCAGCGACGGCCTCGTCGTCAGTCTCGGTCGCGCCGCCCGTCTCCACGGCGGTAGCGCTGGCGCTCCGGCGGCGATCTGTCCAGCTTTTCGCGCGTGAAGACCTCAACAAGACGAAGACAAGCGGGCTCGGCGTCAACGGCACAGTTGCTGCGTCATCATCTGCGTCCTCGCAAGTGCGCCTCATTTTCGGCCCGCTCGGCTCCTGCGGCACGTCGGCATCGGGACAGCGCACCTGCACCTCGGCCCGTCTCTCGCCGCGCTACGACTCCTCCGTGCTGGCCACCGAGGAGAGCGGCAGCTTCAGCACCATCGGCCTACCGGAGCGTCTGCCCACTACGCCAATTCTCTTGCTCGTCGTCGTCGTCACCCTGCTGCTCTCGGTGGCGCTGGGTGTGCCGAGCATCCTGGCCCTCGCCTCGCCGCGCAAGTTCGGCTCGCTGCTCGAGGCCGGCCCGACGGAGCGCAACCTGCGCAGCGCGCAGCACTGGATCCATCTCGCCACGCTCGTCGGCTGGGTGCTCTTGGCCGCCACAGGCATCGGCATGCGCATCACCAGCGCCAGCGCCTGCACGGCCTTCAACGCCGCCAACGCCACGCGTGCGCTGCCGCTCAGCGCGATGCGCAACGGCGCCGAGGATGCACTCACGCTCGAGGCAAGCCTTGGCAAGGCGTTTGGCCTGATGTGGGCCGTGCTGGGCCTCCTGGCTGCGGCAGCCTGGCTCGAGCGCAAGCGTCTGCGCCGCGCCGACGCCGTCTCGCAGGCACGGGCCGACGTCGAGGCCCAGTGGGGCCGAGGCACGCTGCAGGCGGCAATGGAGCACATCAAAGGCGGAGCTGCTGATGCCAAGGCACCTGCGACGCTCGCTGCGCTGCCGCCGGTGCACGCTGTCCCTGGGCAGGGACACTACTGGCTCGCACAAGACCCCGCGACAGCGGCGTATGTCTACCCTCCGAACCCGGCGCTGCCCCAAGCCCACCTTCAGGCCGCCTCGGCATCGCCATTCTGGCTCAACCAGGCCGAGAAGTTCGGCGCATCGACGGCCGTGCCGGACATGAAGCGCAGTGTCTCGCCGGCGAGCGCGTACGAGCATCACATGCGCCCCTCGTCCGACATCGACTCGCACTCGCTGACGGGCAGCGTGTCCTTCTCGCGACAGGAAGGCGGTGCCGCGGCAGGAGACGCCTTGCCGCGCGGCGCCAGCCCGGCTCCCACGTACTGGACGTCGGAGGACGTGGAGCGCGTGCGAGACGAGGCCAAGGAGGCGCGCCACCGCGCCGAACTCGACCGCGTGGCGCGCGAGCAGCGCGCAGACGAGGACCGCGAGCTGGAACGCTGGGAGATGGCGCGGCGGCGCAAGGCGGGCGGGCTGGGCTACCACTGATGCACACGCTGCTGTTCTCTGCAATCATACCTCTATTCCGAATGCGGCACGATCTCGGCGCCGATCGCCACGTGGTCGCTGGCGCAGACGCCCTTGCGCGGCACGCCGGGCTGCAGCGTCTCCGTCTTGTGTGTGCGCAGCAGGGCAGTGACGGGCGGATACGAATCGGATGCCGTGTGTCGTCGCGGCAGCAGCCAGATGTAGTCCAGCGTCAGGGAGAAGATGCTGGAGTAAAGCGTCCACATCGGCTCGGTCGAGGGGCCGCTGTGCACGTTTGCCTGGCCCTCGATGTACGACTCGTCGTCGAAGCGCTCGCGGCCGCGCGCGCTCGACTGAGTCAGGTGTCAGCCGTGCCTGTCTGCGCACCAATCGGGCAGACTCACGCCGAAGTAGTTGCCCTCTTCACTCTCGCCTTCAAGATGCGAGTAGTAGCTGCCGTACGCACTGACTGCTTTGCCAATGTCAAGCTTGTGCAGCTGCACGAGCTCGTCAATCGACAGCAGGCCATCGTCGGCAGAGGCGGCGCGGCAGGTCTTGAGCATGTGGTCAGAGTCCGCCTCTGGCGCGGCCGGCTTCTTCTCCTCTGCTTGTCCTGCTGCTGCTCCGTTCTCCTCTGGCTCATCATCGCCCTCCTCCTCGACATCATCCTCGCCTTCGATGCCAGCCTGGGCGCGGGCGCGGGCCTCGTCGATGCTCCGGTGCATCACGCTGGACCGCAAGATCTCCTCGCGAGCATGTGCATCCAGCGTGCCGTCGCGCAAGAGCTGGTACGTGGCGCTGTGAGGTTGGTCGTTGAAGTCTGCGAAGGCGCGTCAACTGGCGTGATTCCGGCGTCCCACGAAGCGCAACTCACCTCCAGCGACGACCACGTCCCAGCCTGCCGTCTCGCTCCGCTCTGCCCGGAACGCATCTGCCGCACGCATGAGCAGACCTGCCTGACGTACTCGTTCGTAGGCGTGCTGGGGATGCCAAAAGAGATGCGTCGTGCCGACGACGAGGCCGCCGGGCCGCCCCGCAAAGGGCAGCGCCACCAGCAGCGCCACGTTGCGCGTCACCCTGCTGCAGCCGCTGCGCTCCGCCTCCTTGACGGGCGCCAGAGTGCGGGGGCTCAGGTCGTCGAAGAAGATGAGCTTTTGCGCCAGCGGCTCTTGCGCAAAGTACGGCGATGCTGCGCTGCGTGGTTTTGTGCGCCATCCGATGACTGGAGGTGCAGAGCTTAGCGAGTGTCCAGCGACCGCATTGCCTTCGAGGACTCACGGAGTCCGTGCTGCTTGGCAGCATAGCCTTTTTCGTACACGAACTTGAAGCCGGCCTTCTCCAGATTGGGCCCGTGCGAGTCGAGCCGGTCCACCTCTTGGAAGCAGGCGATGTCAAAGGCGTGCCCGACCAGCTCGGCGCGCAGACCCGCCTCGCGGTCCTTCCACTTGAGGCAGTCGGAGCCGGGAAAGAGCTTGCGGCGCACCAGTCCTTGCGCCAGCAGGCTGCAAGACATGCAATCAGCGCTGCCTCGGTGCAAGAGCCGCAGCGTCACTCACTTCCAGCTGCCGACTCGGACGCCACTGCCGCTGCTGCTCGCACTGCTCGACGCCTCTGCCCGCACCCTGGCCCACTCTCGCGGCACGTACAGCGAGCTGTCCGCCTGCGCGAGAGGCGCATTGGCCTGCGCCTCCTTCTCCGCCGCCACGCGCTCCTTCTTGGCGGCGCGTTCGGCACGCAGGCGCTCGATCTCTTCGGGCGACGGGCGCTCCTTGGCTGCGCCCATGGCAGTGTTTGGGCGAGGGGAGCGAGGGGGCAGCAGAGCGCCTAGGCCTCGGACGAGCTGGCGAAGAGTCAGCGTGAGACGAGAAGGTCGCGGCAGTAGATCGGCGACGATGTGGTGGCACGCAAGAGGGAGTGGCAGGTCGCAAGGCAGCAAGGTGCGCTGCTGCTCTGCGAGAGGCGGGCGCGAAGCTTGGCTCCGACACGCGCTCACCTGCACCTGCCCGAGTGGAGGCGGCGCCGCGCACGCATCGCTTAGTCAGCAGGCCGTCGCGCAGCCGCTCGCTTCAGCCATGCCACCACCAGCGACCTGCGCCTCTCTCTTCTTCACCTCTACCTCGCTGCCTCTTTCACTCGACCATGGATCTCTCGTCTCTCACCGGCAAGAAGGGCGCCTCGTCCGCCGAGCTCAAGGAGGCCTTCAAGGCACAGACGTCGCAGGAGCTGGCGCAGAGCAGTGCGCAGGCCCTCTTCACCAAGGTGAGCGTGGCAAGCGAGCGGGAGCGCACGCAACAAGGCATGCTGCTGCGCTCGTCGATCCGTGCCTCGCCCAGACCAGATCACTCACTGCTGCGCGCTCCGTCTCCGAATTCCTTGCGTGCGTGTGCGCGTGCCAGGCCACGGAGAAGTGCTTTGCCAAGTGCGTGCCCGCGCCCGGCACCAGCCTCTCGTCCAAGGAGCAGGCGTGCACGGAGCGCTGCGTCGAGCGCTACTTCGAGGGTGAGTTGCGCCCCGAGGCCAGGCGGGCGAGCGCTGCGCCCGTCACGCGCCGGGCCGCTTCCTGCCTCGCGGTCGGCTTGCTGACTGCGCGCCCCACAGCATTCAACCTCGTCTCCAACGCATACGCCCGCCGCGTCGCAGCCATGCGGGAAGCCGGGCCCGACGCGCTCGCCTAATTACACGATGCAGAAGGGATATCATTGGTCGGCCGTGTCTCGTGCGCGCTGGCTCAGAACATGCGTCGTCGCTTGCCAGTGCCCGGCGCGCCGCCCTTGGCCACGGCGCCCGGAGCCTGTGCGCCGGGGCGCTCCAGGCGCTCCTTGTGCGCCGCAAAGGCAGCTGCCAGATGCGAGGGCTGCAGTGCACCCACGTGTCCCTGCGCCGCGGCTACACGGCGAGCTGGGACGGGCGTTTAGCATGGGAGCAGAGCACGGGCGGGACAGCTGATCAGTGATGCTCGACTCACCCTCCTCGACCATCTCGCCGATGAAGACCTTGCCTGCTGCGGCGAAGAGCGTAGAGAGCTGGGGCGTGATGGACTGGGACAGGACGTGGTTGACGAGCTTTGCACGAGCGCGTCAGCCGCGAGCGCAGGCTGCCCACGGGCCTGGCCACTCACTCGCCGCACATCTGGCTTGCTCAGACCAGTGCGCTGGAACGCCTCGTGCCGGTCGTACTGCGCCGGCGACATGAGCTGCATGAGAGCGCTGAGAGCATGGCGTCAGCGCGGGTGCGCGAGGGCAGCCAGCTCGCACGCAAGCAGCGGCTCAGGCAGCAGCGTGGCCATGGCCGAGCGCACAGCAGCTGTATCGTTGCGTTGCTTTCACCGCATGCTGTGCGCAAGGCAAGCGGATGTGATCCGAGCAGCTCGACACACTCACCCAATCTCGCCCTTCTTGCGCTCGTGGCTGCGCTCGATGCTCTCGAGGTCCTGCGCATCCAGTGCGCCCTCGTCCTCCTCGTCCTCCTCCTCGTCGTCGCTGCTTTCCTCGACCGTGCCGCGCTGCTGCCGCTGCCTTTGCTCCGCCTCGAGCTGCTGTCCCGCCGCCGTCGTCGGCGGCGCAGGCGTGCCCTCGCCCTCGTGCCTTGCATCGCCCTCTCCCACCGCCGCTGCCGGCGTCGCGCGCGCCACGCTGCCTGCGCGAGTCGAGACGCTGCCTGCGCGGCTGGCCGCCTTCTTCGTCGCCTTCTTCTTGGGCTTGCGCCCGCCGGACGCGCCCTCGTCGCCCGCAGCGGCAGCGGCATCTGCCAGCGCGCCCGGCGCCGGCGTAGCCGTGCTACTGCCTGCGCGCGCATTCGCACCCGCACCCGCGCCCGCAGCGGGGTCCTTCTTGGGGCGCGGCTTGCGCGGCTTCTTCGGCTTGCCGTCCGACGCGGCAGAGGCCACCTGCGGCGAGGGCGCCGCCGACGGCGGCGGCATGTCGGACGTCGGTGCTGGACTGCTGCCCGGCGCCGGCGTGCCGTGGGTGAGCCATGGCGCGGCGGCCGCGGCGTATGGCTCCACCAGCGGCTGCGAGTTGGCCCAGGGCGGCGGCGGAGAGGCCATGCGGAGCAGATGTGTGGGGCAGCTGTGCGGCAGGCTGAAGTCGAGCGGGCGCGGCGCCGAGATGAGGGGGTCTGGTGGTGGAGGGAGCGCAGCTTGCACGCCGCGTCGCCGGCCGGCCGTGACGGCGCGGCGCCGCTGCCTTCGCGTTGCCAGGGCTTCCTTCCCAACCACGCGCGCCCTCATTCATCTGCCTTGCCCACGCCAAAGGCCGCCCGCTCTGCTCATCCTCCTGCACATGCATACCCTCTTCTCTCTTCGCAAGCGCGCTTGACGCATTCGTGACTCGCGTCGCTTGCTTGCCGAGCGAGCGGCCCATACGTGTGACAGCCATGGCTCGCGCACGTCTCTCGCTGCTTGATCTGCCGGGCCCCTCGTCGCTGCCCTTCACGCTGGCCCAGCTGCTGTGCGACGCCGAGCCGCACGCCGACGGCCTCACGTCGAGCATCCTGCGTGCGCCGCTGCCCGCCGCGCTGCCCGCCGCCGCAGCCGCCGGCGGGCTCGCGCGCTGGCTCGCGCTCAAGCGCGTGGCGCGCGAGGACGAGGCGGCGCCGCACGACGTCGTGCGAGAGGCGCAGCTGCTGGAGCACTCGCACGGCGCGGCGAATGTGAGTCTTGCTCCCGCTGTCGGGGCAGTCTGCAGCCAGGGGGGGGCCATCCGAGTGGATGCGAGCTGACGTGTCCCGCACCACACTCCAGGTCGTGCCTTTACTCGGTGCTTTTGTGGACACGTCAGATCCATGGTGCAGCTGGATCTATCTCGTCGAGCCGCTCTACCCTCTCACGCTAGCCGACGCTCTCCGCATCCCACCACAAGGTCTGCCGGCAGATTGGCAAGGCTCCATGGGCCGCGACTTCGGGCCGGCAGCGCTGTGCGCCGACTGCCACACGGCGCGCTTCCGGCATGGCGTGGCCGCAGGCCTGCTCGCCGGCCTGGCGCACCTGCATGCTCTCGGAATAGCGCACCGCGACATCAAGCCCTCCAACATCCTACTCAGCGCAAATGGAGAGCCACGCCTGGCAGATCTGGGCACTGCGTGTCGCAGCAGCGCGCGCTCGCACACCATGGACGTCGGCACGCGGGCATACCGCGCGCCGGAGCTGCTCTTCGCACCCAGCAGTGGCTACGACGGGCTTGCCGCCGACGTGTGGTCAGCCGGCACTGTTCTGGCGGAGTTCTGGACTCCCATGCGCCAGACGACGCCACGCGTGCAGACGGCGGCGGCGCCGCCGCCATGGGAGCAAGCGCTGGCGAGCGAAGAAGCTTGGGCCAGGCTTGAGCGACAGCCGCAGCGGCAGTCTGAGAGCGTGGACTGGCAGGTCGACGACGACGAAGACGACGACGCAGACGACGACGAGATGGTTGTGAGCGACACGGGCTACGTGCGGACGACGCTGTTCGACGAGCGTGGAGACATTGCGCTCGCCGGGAGCATCTTTGAGCTGCTAGGCCGTCCCAGCGACGACAGTGCTTGGCCTGTGAGTAATAGCTGGCTGCAGGGTTGCAAGCTTCTGTCGAGGCCGCAGCCGTCGCTGATTTGCTCGGCCCTCGTGTGCACTACAGGAAGCCGTCGACTTCTGTCCCACGCTTCAGCGCATGCCCTTTCCTGCACGTCCGCCTGCGCAAGGTGGCCTGCGAGCTCGATTGGGCTTGGACACGAGCGTCGATGCGTTCGACGAGCGCATCCTGGCCTTCTGCGAGGCAGCCCTCGCTCTCTCCGCCAGCGCTCGGCCCACGTCTGCACTTGCCCGCGCCTTGCTCGTGGACGCAGAGGAATGACAAGCAGCCCGCCGAGCGCGTCAGCCTCGTGAAATATCAATCATTAGACCCCTGCAACGAAGCGCCGGCATCGAAGTAGCTGCACTCAGAGGTGCGACTGGCGCGAGGAAGAGGCCGACTGGGCGCCACCCTGCGAGTGGAGAGTCAGCATGGCCGCCGCACAGCGGCTCAGCGAGGCGTGCACGCACGGTGAGCGAGGCTAGACGGTTGATGTGTGCCTCTGCATGGGCGCGTGCGTCGTCAGTGGTGGGCCGCGATTGGGCGCTCTGCATCGAGGCCACTCACCTGCGTCGGCGCTCATCTTCTCGCACAGATCCTTGCACGACGGAATGTCGTGGATCAGGCCGCACACGATGCCCAGCGTCCACACGCCGGCGTCGGGGTCGCTGGGACCGAGGGTGTGAGCAACGACGCGCGCCGACGCTGCTTGCAGCGCGCTTACCCAGTCGTGTAGACCGTCTTGCCTCGTTGGCCTGCGCGAGCGCGGGAGCGTCAGCAGGAGCAGGGCGACACCAGTGCTGCGATGTTGACGCACCAGACACGAGCGGCTGGATCTGCTCGAACTTGGCGCCCTGCTTCTCGAGCCTGGGTCGGGGCGGTCAGCTGGCTGGCAGCGCCGCAGAGCGCGCCGATGGACACTCACTCGAGCACCTCAATGCTAATCTTGTTCTTGTGCATGCGGGCGCTGTTGCGCAGCGAGCGCAGGACTGGTTCGAGCAAAGGGTCAGGCTCTGCACGAGCCTGCGCGCGGCGACTAGGGCTCACTGTGCGTTGTCGCACGCTCGTCCGAGTCGACGATGACGCGCTTGATGTTCTCGTGGATCGTCGACTCCTTGGTGCACATGAAGCGCGTGCCCATGTTGGCGCCCTGCGTATAGCACGTCAGAGGCGCGCGAGCCAGTGCAGCGCCGGCCCACTCACGACTGCGCCGAGCGCCAGAGCCGCAGCAAGACCCTGGCCGTTACCGATGCCGCCGGACGCGACAAAGGGGACCTTGAGCTGCGACTAGTATCAGCTGGTTGCGTTCTCGGCGCTTCGGCCGCTGCGCTCACCTCCTCGTATGCGCGGGCCATCAGCACGAGACCGCCGATGTCGTCCTCGCCGGGGTCTGACACGGGCTGGGTCAGCGCGAGCGGCGCGGCAGCGCGCGGTTCGGACGCTGACTCACGGCCGGCGCACTCGAAGCCGTCGATGGAGAGCATGTCGACGCCGAGCTTCTGCGCGCTGAGAGCGTGGCGCACGCTCGTGCACCTGGTGCACACAACGAGGAGATGAGCACAAACTTGCACGCTGAGGCAGGGCCCAGGGCGCGGCTGCCGCTCACTTGTGGATCACAAAGCCGCCGGCATCCTTGATCTGCTTGATGACGGGGCCGGGGTTGTTGCCGGCCGTCTCGAAGATGCGCACGCCCTCGTCGAGCGCCGCCTGCACGTAGCCGGGGTAGTCGGGCGGCGAGATGGACGCTGGCCAGGGTGTCAGCCGGAGGCTCGCAGGAGAGCAGCAGGCTCGGGAGGTGTGACGTCTGCGCGAGAGAGACGTGCTCTGTCCTCGCCGAGCAGCGATCGCTGACGTCGCACAGCATCGCGTGCTGCCTCGCGCGCGACACGGCCTCCAGCTCCGCCTCCGCGTTCAGGGCACTCCACTTACGCAGCAGCGTCACGTTGACGCCAAAGGGCCCGAGCTTGCAGCGCTTGGCGACGTCGGGGCGCAGCATCTTGCGCGTGCGCCGAATCTCGTCGCGCAGTGCGGCGGGATTGGGCTGCGTGAGGGCAGTGAGGATGCCGAGGGCGCCCGCATTGCTGACGGCGGCGACGAGCTCGGCGACGCCGACCCACTGCATGCCGCCCTGGATGAGCGGGTGCACAAGGCCGAGCTGCTGTGTGAGGGGCGTGGTGAGAGGCATGGCGGGTGTGGGTGTGGGTGTGGGTGTGTGTGGTGGTGGTGAGAGGCAGAGCGCAGTCAGTGCGAGGATCGAGGAGAGGCCCAGCGTCAACTCCGGCCCGACGCACGCAACGGCCTCGGCACGCCGCTGGGCCGGAGATGCGGGGGGCGGCGCAACTACAACTCAGCTGCCATCGGGAATACAACCGCGGCCGCCCTGATTACGCGGGCGAGGGCGCGTCAGCGTCTCTCTTTGCCGGCCGCTCGGATGGTGCTCCAGCCGGCTCCGGCTGGCGATGCCGGGGCCGCGCAACTGCCTCGCCATCGCCGATTGCCTGCTTCTCTGTCGGCGACTCTGCTGGTATGACAGCGCCGGCATGCGTGAGAAAGTGTGCCCATCTGCCTAGTATCAATGCCCCGGCGGCACCAGATGCAGCGGGGAGGGCAGCAAGGCATGCGGAGGCTGGCGCGCCTCAGCTCTCGCGTCTGTTCCCACGCGGCGTTGAGACACCGCGCCTCGGGAAGGGGTCGGCGCCGGCGCGCGCAGTTGCAGCAACGTGGCTTGGGCATCCTTGTGTGGCACGGCGCGCACGGCGGCCAAGCAACACCTCTCTTCGCACCACCACCCCCCTACGCACCTCCGCACCCCTCGCACAGCATGGGCGCCGACTGCTGCGGTCCTGACCACGGCCACGCGCCGCCGCCCCAGCAGCACGCGCACGAGCACGGCGGCGCGCCGCCCGCGCCCACCGAGGAGCAGCTGGCCTTTGCCGATGCCGGCTTCAAGAGCGTGCCGCTGGCGCTCGATGCCGCCTCCAACCAGCTCGTGTCGCCGACGCACGACCTCACCGTGCTCAACGCCCTCATCCGCTCCCTCGCGTCGCTGCCGCCGCAGCTCGCCTTTCCGCCGCCGCCCAACGTCGTGCCGCCGCAGCGCAGCATGGCCGTCGCCAAGGCCAAGGAGGACGGCGTGGCGGCCTTTGCCGCCGGCAATCTCAGCGAGGCCATCCGCCTCTTCACGCTCGCCATCGACGTCGCCGCCTCGCGCCCGCTGTGGGAGAACAACGCCATTGCGCGCGACGAGCTGGCCCTCTGCCTCGCCAACCGCGCCGCCGCCTTTCTCGAGGCGCACGCCTTCCTCGAGGCCCTCGCCGACGCCGAGGCCGTCGTGCAGCTCAAGAAGCCGTGGAGCAAGGGCCACTTCCGCAAGGGCAAGGCGCTGCACAAGCTCGGGCGCAGGGAGGAGGCCAAGGAGGCCTTCGAGCTGGGCCTGTGCTTTGATCCCGAGAGCACAGTGAGTGCGCAGGCGCGGCGGAGTGCAGCGAGTGGCATTGGCGCCCATCAGGACACGGTGGAGCGAGGTTCGGGAGGCGTGCGATGCACTCTGCGTAGCCAGGCGCAATTGTCTTCACTGGCGCTCTCGCTCCAGCACGCCATTGCTGGGCCATGCTGGAGGGCAGACGGCAGCGGGCCGAAGCCTTGTCTGCCCGAGCTCGCCGCGACGGCGGACGCACGCCTATTGCAAGGATCGCTTCGACGGCGGCTCGCTTGGCCAAGCCCACTTCTATCTGCGCGCGACTGCTGCCGGCTCCGGGCCCTCGTGCTCCGGCGTCACACCTGTGCGGATCCGCTGCTGACGCCTCCGCCCTGTCGCACAGGACCTAAAGGCGGCGATCTCCGAGCTGGCTCTCTAGAGTACGGAGCACTCCACCATTGCGACGCGTCCGACGGTAGACCGCACATGGGCC
>NW_020312023.1:137411-152627 GCF_003144115.1 Tilletiopsis washingtonensis
GGGCACGGGGAGATGATCGAGAAATGTTTCATCGTGACACAAGACTTCTGCGCGTGCGAGACAGCGCACCGCACGCCATGGCCTCGCCCCTGCCACCCTCTGCGTGCCCGCCACCCTCTGCGTGCCCGTATGCGCCCTGGCGCTGCGCAACGGAGAAAGGGCAGGCTGTGGGCCGGTGTGACGCTCAGCAGGACCTGCCGTGCCATGGACGGTTTGGACGTCCTGCCCCAGCGGGCAGCGGGCAGCCAGCAGCAGCAGTAAGCAAGCAGCGTCCGAGAGCGGCGAGACTGGCTGCGTGCTGCACTGGTTGCTGCTTATGAGAGAGCGCGAGACGACATTGATTAGACAATTCCTTCGAAAGAAAGCAGACCGGGGGGGGGGAGGGGGGGAAGAGGGGGCAACGGAGCTATCACCCGGCGGCGGCAGCGAGGCCTTCGCCCAAGCCAGGCCAGTGAGCGCCCTGCAAGATGACGCCCGCCATCGTGAAAGCATAGCCCAGCAGCAGCACGAGCACGCCGGCGGCTGCCAGGCCGCACGCCAGGCGTCTGCCTGCGCGCAGCGAGATGCCTTCGCGTGCCAGCGCCAGGCGGGGCGCGTGGAATGCGGGCAGCAATGCGGGGCCTGCGAGGGCGCGATAGCCGTACGGATCCTCTGGATCCGCCGCGGCGGCGCAGGGCTTGATGGAGTGGGGCGTCGCGATCGCGGCGTCGGGCTCGGGAGCAACTGATGAGCTGCCGCGTCGACTCCAGAGGCGCGACAGCCAGCTGCGCTGTCCGGCCGCAGCCAGTGGGGGCGTGGCGGTGGGATGGGGAAAGGGAAAGGAGGTGAAGACTTGCGAGTTTGGACGGGAGCCGAAGCGCAGCGGCGGACGCAGCAGAGGAGTGGCTTCGTTTGTTGTTGCAGAGGCGTGAGGATCGTGAGGAGGGCGGGCAGCGAGCGAAGCGGAGGAGGCAGACGTGGGCAAGGGCGTGGTGGTGAAGAGTGGCGAGGGCGACGGCGACGACTGCGTGCGGACACGCGAGCTCGCGCCGGCCTCGACGGCCTCGAGATGATGCGACGACGAGCTGCCGAGCTTGCCGCTGCTGCGCTGGGCGGGCGCTACAGAGGGGCCGGCGCCACCCGCTGCGCTCCGACTGCGGCTGCGCACCTCCCGATGCTCCTCAGCCGCGGCCGCGGCGGCGGCGGGCTGGGCAGAGGGAAAGCGCACGGGCGCAGGGCCGAGTGCATAGCGGTATGTCGTCGGTGCCGGCGAGGAGGATCGCGAGCCGGAAGGCGCAGCGGCGGCACGCTGCTGCTGCTGCTGCGGTGGCGGCGGCGGAGCGTGCGGCGTGTGCAGCGTCGTCGAGCGGCTGCTGCCGCTGCTGCCAGGTGCCGCCTTGCTGCTCCCGCCACGCGCCGACGGCGACGCAGTGCGCGGCGTCGGCGAGCGAGGCAGCTGCTGCGCTGCCGCTGCGCCCGCCGCAGCGGCGTGGAGGGTGGATGCAGAGGAGGAGGCAGGGCGCAGCGTTGCCGCCCCCTGCTGCGCCGCCGCGGCGCCGCGCACCGACGACGGCTGAGACTGATGCGACGCAGGCATGGCCCCGGGCGACGGCGGCCGAAGAGCGAAAGAGCGAGGACGCAGCGGCGGGCGCCGATGCTTGGATGGGGCGCCAGGCTGCCTGGCTGGCCTGTGGGCCAGCAAGGACGTGTGAGGCAGGGGCTGCGGCGGTCTGGGCTGCACTCTCGTCGATGCGCCCCGAAGCGTGAGGACTCAGACTGCTGCTGCTGGGCGGCGCCAACAGGCGCAGGGCTCCGAGGGAGCACGGGCGCTGGCGGCTGCTGCTGAGGGATGATGGTGGTGAGAGGCGACGGACGGCACCCTGACGAGTCGGTGAGTCTAGTGGCCCGCAGACGCTGCTGCAGGGTGCGCGCCGTAGGGGCCCGCGCCGCGCCAACGGCAGGAGCATGATGGCACGGTCCAAAGCGCACCTCCACCGGCACCGGCACGCGCCACACCTCATCCACAAGGGCAGCAAGGCGCTCGAGTCGGCCCGGCGCTGGGGGCGTGGGACAGACTGAACGGCACACTCGACTGACCGCCGCAGCCACAGAGGAGTGCACGCAACGCCCTCCCTCCCCGCTCGCACACGAGATGCTCCTCGTCCTTCTCGGCACAGATAAGGGTTATGAATTGCCGCTTCCAGTGCGAGTGCGGCAGTCGGGCGCGCGTCTAGCCGACGACGACGCTCGCAGCGCCATGCTCCAGGAGCTTTTCCTCATCCTCCGCCGTGCCTGCCTCGCATCGATGACGCCGCATCGTCGTCGCGGGCGTCTTCATGTGCTGGCGCTGCAGCTTGCGCGCGCGGCGGCGAGCACTGACACATCCGCCAAACATGGCGACCAGCGTCGTGCCCACACAAAACGCCAGGGCCGCAGCCAGGCCTACGGCGCCGTGCCATGCCGTGGGCGAGACGTGCAGCTGGCCAAAGGCAAAGAGAGTGAAGGCGACGAACTCGAGCAGGCCGCCGAGGGGCACAATGACGCCGCATGCGTACGTCATGCGATCCAGTACGGCAAGGGCCGTGCTTGAGAGGCCCGTCGAGGCCGAGCTCGACGAGGGCTGCGCCAGCAGCACGCTGCTGCCGTCGGCGTGCACACTGGCGTAGCGCGGCACGCCAAGTGGGCCCAAGGCGGCGCCGCCGTCGGTGCCCGGCGCGCCGTTGATGCGGTTCGGAGCCTCGGGCGCCTGCAGCGTGATGCTGGCGATGATGAGACTGATGGCCAGAATGGCTCCCCAGATCTCAAGCACAATGCCGCCGTACAGCAGCCCCAGCACGAGACCGCCCGTCGGCGAAGACGCGTTGCGCTCCGAAGTGTAGTTGAGCAGCGACGTCTGCGTGCCGGCAAGCAGCGTGGCGAGCGTGGCCCCTGGCGAACGCGCGCCCCCATCGAAAGTCAGCATACGTGCAAGGAAAGAGAGCAAGCGCGGAGGAAAACGCACAGCTGGAGAGAATCTGCTTTGCCTGGGGCAGACTCCAGTCGTTGTGGCGCAGCGTGGGCACGATGGCTGCAGAAGGAAAGATGTGTGCACATCAGTTGTGGCGCTTCGCATGTTCGCAATGAGAGAGGAATCGCTTCTTGGCGACCATTCCCTGTCCGGGCCGCGACACTGCGGCGCATGACCGGCGCATGATAGGCCGAGCACAGGCAGTCCCTTGGCTCTCAGCGCCTTCTCGCTACATCCTTTGCACGAAGCATCCGAAGCATACTCACTCTCCTCAATCATCTCTCCCACCGCCTCGATCCACTCCCAATTGCCGTCGCCTTTCTTCCGCCAGCTGCCTGGGCCACCATAGCTTTGTGGCGGCCAGTAGCCGCCCGCGTTCAATGTTGCCGCCGGCACGGATGGCGCCTCATCATCATCGACGGCGCCGGGCGTGGCGGACTTGCTGTCAGAGAAGCGGTGTGCAGGGACACCGCCGGCTTCGCCTGCAGAGCCAGGCAGGCGAGCCGCGCGCGCATAGCCGGGAGGAGCGAGGTAGTAGGCTGGCTCTGCACCGCTGCCGCGCGGCAGCGCAGGCGCAGTGATTGGCGCGCCGCTCGCGGCGGCGGCGTGCAGCGACGCAACGTCGCGCATGGAAGCGACGCCGACGGCGGCGACGGCGGCGGCGGAGCGAGTGCTCCGGCTGCCGCTTGATACGCTGGCAGCGCGGCTGCTCTGGCCGAGGCGTGGCGCCGGACGAGCGTGCGGCGCCGATGACGATGACGACGACGACGAGGGCATAGTGGACAAGCTGGGAATCCGGAGAGGCGAGATGGATGGATGCGAGAGGGTGGGGCGATGCTGCGAGGTATATATGGGTGCGAGATGGGCCGGAGCGAGAGACGATGCTGGCGAATGAGAGAGAGGCCGAGAAGGGAGGCGGGGTGGAGACGTGAGGCGAAAAGGAAGGCTCGTGAAGTGGGTCGTGAGGTCGGGCTTGTGAGGGTCGTGAGGGGGTCGTGAAGGCTGCGAGCGGGAGGCCTGAGAGGGGCGAGCCGTGCGGCGAGTGCAGGAACCTGCAGGCGCAGCGAGGGCGCGGGGATGGCGGGCACGAAGGAAGATGCGCTTGCTGAGCGGTCAATCTCGACTTTCGCGCTGGGCTCAGGGCACGCGGCGCGCGCGCGTCAGGGGCGCGCGTGTTGCGTGCGTGTTGCTTGCCGCCGCCCATCTCGCGGCTGCGGCTGCGGCTGCGGCGGCCCTGTCTCCTCATCCCGAGAGGCAGGCGCTTGGCAGAGGGCGTCCATCTGCACATTGCATCGTCCACCGCAGTTCGAGCCGCAGAAGCCAGTGGGCGAGGCGAGCCTCATCGCCGCCGCCCGTGATGAGGCGCGCGGCGCGCGGCGCGGCAACCAACACAGGGGCCCGCCTTTGCCACGGCCGCACATGGCGCCTGGCACGCGCGCGCGAGGCGAATCCTCATGCTGCACAGACAGATCTGCATGGCGGATGCGTCGTTGATGGGTGCGTGCTGCAGGGAAGCGCACGACATGGGAGAGGGCCGAGGTGTGCATCCCCCGTGCCGACCATGGCGGCTAGCGAGGGCAGCATGCGAGCGCTCGCGGAGGCGGCACGCCGCGCCACGGCCGCGGCGTTCGGCGGCCTGGGCGGGTGCAGGTGCCTCCACCTCCCCTGCACGTCCTCGCTCGGGCGCGCCGCCGTGGCACCGGCGCATGTAGATGCGCGCAGCACCACTCTCCTCTGACTCTCCGCACCGCATCATCGCGCCGTCCGCTCCTCTCTCTCTCCCCATGTCCTCCTCCTACGACGTCTTCCCTCCGCCGCCACAGGATGCCGCCGCGCCGGCGTCGGCACCGGTGCGGCGCCGCACGAAGCCCCTGCCGCTGCCCGAGGTGGCGCGCGCACAGAAGCAGGCGCAGACGCGCGGCCTCGTCGCTGGCATGGCCGCGGGCGTGGGCGGAGGTGAGTGGGCGCGGGCATGTGGCGCCAATCGGAAGGGCAGAGAAGTTGAGGGTTGGCGTGGCAGTTGGTCACATCTTGGCGGGCTGGCAGGACATTGAGGGCGATGCCCAGTCACGCCTGGCCGCCGCAGGAGAGCGCGCCGAGGACGCAGCCAGCGCGGCTGCCGCTGTGGCGAACATCGGCCTCTCTGGGGCAGCACATACACTCCGGGGCATCGGCATAGCTCAGCAGGCCTTGTAACGCCATATCCTGACAGCTCCTTGCCCCAACTTCCACGGCCAGCCTTGCTTCTCCGTCCCCTGCTGCGTCTCACGCCCAACCGCACGCTCGGCCTCTCCTTTCTCCTCGGCTCCACCACCGGCTTCCTAGTCGCCGGACGCACCCTCTCTGCCGAACTGACGGCGCTACGCGACAGCGAGGTGCGCCTGGGCCGCGCCGCTGCCGACGCGCAGCCGCAGCATGGCGGTGCGGCGGCGGTTGCGGCGCCGCGGCGGCAGCCTGGCGCTGGCGAGGAGGAGATGCTCGCGTGGGACATGCAGGCGGGCGCACAGCAGCAGCATGAGGCGGGAGTGGCCGGCCTGTGGCAGTACCAAGATACGGCGGCCACGACACGCGGCGACCATTAGAATGAAAGCCGTTTGATAGCATGGAGGGCGCGCGGGCGCGAGCGGTGCGGCGCGCTCCGGTCCGCAGGGGTAAACAGGGCAAGGTGCATTGCACAATGCGTCGTCGCCCCCACGCCCAGCATGCTGCGGTTTGCGGCGAGCGCCCATGTCGCGGACTGGCGCATGGCAAGCTCGGCTGCGTATTCCACGCGTGGGCACGACGGGCCTGCTTTGCGGCCCCCCCGGGTTCTCTCTGCGACGCAGTTCTCGCGTACTCGAAGAGCGGGAGTCGGCTGGAGGAGCGCTTCAAAACATGCTGAAAGCGGCGCTTGCAATGAAACTCGAGGAGGCTGCTATGGCTGCGAGGCGAGGCTGCGAGGCTCCGAGACGCAACACACTTCGGCAGAGAGTCCGCTGCTGCCCCCCCCCCCCCGCCCGCCCGCCCGCACGCGCGTCGCGCCGCAGCAAGTGTCTCTGAGTCGCGCCACGCAGGCCCTCAACGTCGCACGCGCCGCACCCGCCTTCCCGTTGTCGGCCTTCGCCATACGCAGCGCCGCTGCGGCTCCCTCGACGTTGTAGGGGATACTCAAAGGATGTTTTAGGCCACGGCAAGGGACGAATAGGTAGAGAGCTCGGGGTGGATCAGAGAGAGAGAGAGCGTGTGTCTAGGGGGTCGCGATGGAAGCACAAGGAGGGTGACGGAGAGAGAGAGAGAAGCGACGTCGGCGAGGCCCGCTGGGCCCGCCTCAGACCAGGTATGGTTGCAATCCCGCCGCCTGAATCTTCTCGGGCGCCTGCGCATTGAGGCTCGAGACGAAGCCGACGAGCTGGCCGCGCGTCTTTGCGTCCAGCGGCTCGTCTGCATCGGCGAGGACGTGGGCGAAGAGCTGGAGAATGGCATCGACGTGCGTCATTGCCGCGCCGTCGTTGGCCTGCAGGAGCGTCATGAAGCACTGCAGCACGGGCGTCCACTCGGCAAAGTCGCGCTTGAGGGGCATGGAGGAGAGCAGAATGGGCAGCGCCTGCTCGAGCGGCACGGCGTCTTGCTTGCGCAAAATCATGCGCGAGAGACAGCCGCAGGCGTTGTCGCGCGCATTGCTGATCTCCTCGCGCTCGTCGGCGGCGGCAGGCGTGAACATGGGCCGGATGGCGTTGAGCAGCGCGGGAAAGTGCTCGGAGAGGTCCGTTTGCGTGTACTCGATGAGACAGCCCGAGGCAAAGGCGGCGTTGGAACGCACGGCGGCCTCCTCGTCTTGCAGCGCGCGAGAGAGCGTCGTGAGGAGCTGATTGAGGAAGAAGGGGGTGAGCCACTGCGCTGGCGCCGTGCTGCCACGCCCTGGACTCACCTCGCCCGTCAGCGGCGTGATGGCCTGCTTCATGCCGACGATGATCTCGCCCAGGCTGCCCATGGCCGCTCCGCGATCCGTCGAGCTGCGTGCGGGCGAGTAGTACTTTGTGATCTTGGGCAGCAGCGCGCCGAGCGGGTCGACAAAGTCGCCGCCAAAGACGGCCGCCATGGCGCCGACCAGATCCATTGCCGCGCCGATGAGCACCGACTCGTACTCGGAAATGTCCTCGACGCCCGACTCCTCGGGCGACTCCGTGTCGATCTGGGCCATCGATTTTTGGTCGAGAATCTCGGCGGCGTAGTTGCATACTTGGTCTGCGTGCTCTGCGCGAGGAGGGGACGGTGAGCATCGGAGTGCGGCAGGGCACGGTCAAGCGACTCACTGGCGATGATGCCCGGGCCGTTCTTGTTGAGGCACTCGGAGAGCGAGTGGCAGAACTCGATGGCCGTGGTCCTGCGGTGTGCGGATGCGTCAGCGGTGTGCGGATGCGTCAGCGCGATGCAGGCGGCACATGACGGCAAGCGCGGTGGCAACGGCGGCTCCTTGTTCTCAGGTAATAGGGAACAGTGTGTGATCATTCGGAGTCGCATCAAGTGCGTCTCACGTCGTAGTGAGCTGAGATCTGAGGTTTCTCATCATCGAGCAAGGAGCCAGCCAGCCAGCCAGCCAGCCAGAGCCGCGCCGTGGCAGGCCAGGCCACCGCAGCAACGAACCAGTCACCGACACACTCACCGGTCATCCTCGTCGGCCCAGGCGCTGAGAATCTGCGGAATGACGGCGTCGACGAGCTGCTGCACGTCTGCGTTGAGCGGCACCTCGACGTTGAGTCCGGGCTGCCAGTCTTGCGGCGCGCTGAGCTCGTTGAGCGTGTTGATGGCGGCAAAGAGACTCGAGACGGCACTCTTGCGGATGCCCTGGTAGAAGTGCTCGAGCAGGTTGGTCATCTCCTCAATCGAGGCCGAGAGGTACGGCAGGAAGGCCGCCTTGGTGTAGACGAAAATCTCGCCCAGCGAGTCGGCGGCCACCTCCTTCTCGACGGCAATGGCAGAGTTGACGTTGAGGAAGGAGTCGTTGAGTTCCTCGAGGTCGATGTACTCGTCGTCGCCATCATCCGTCGTGACAAAGTCGCCCTCTGCCGACGTGCCGACGCCGGCGCCCGAGACGGTGCCGTCGCCCGCCGCGCCAGGCACGGGGTCGTGCTCGGCCTGCTTGAACGACGCCAGCAGCGCAGGCACGACGTGCTCGAGGTACGGCGCAAACTCCTCGCCAAAGACGCGCGCCATGACGGCAAAGAAGATGAAGGCGCACTCGCGGAGCCGCGGCGACTCGAGCGTCATGCTCTGGAACGAGTGCTTCATCAGCTCGGCAAAGTACGGCCGGAAGGCCTCCTTGCCCACGGCCTCGGCAAACGTGCCAATCGTGTCGGTGGTGATGCCGCGCAGGTCCATCTCGTCGCCCTCCTCGCTGAGCAGCAGATGCGGCGTCATGCGCTGCATCGTCTGCTGGAAGTACGGCGTAAAGCCGGCCTTGGAGGCGTGTGCCGCCGAGCCGATGGCGCCCGTCACCGTGGCCTTGACGGCAATGGGGGCCGAGTCGAGCAGACCGGCAAGACGCTCCATGATGGCGGGCAGGTACTGGCTGATGTCGTCGCCCATCACCTCGAGGAGCGAGTCGAGGGCGGTGCAGGCCTGTCCCTGCGTCTCGGACTGGTTGACGAGCTCCATGATGAGCGGCAGCAGCACGGCGTGCCGCTTGGCACACTCGTCGTCGAGACTCTCGCAGAGGCATCCGAGGGAGATGCAGGCCGCCTTGCGCACAATCACATCGCCGTCCCGCAGACCGGCCTCGATGAACGGCCACAGCTGCTCCATGTGTGGCCGAATGTACTCGCTGCACCCCTCGACGCTGACGCCAAAGGCCATGAGCGCGGCCTTGCGGTGATGTGGGCTGGCGTGGCCCATGTACGCCTGCATCTGCTCGAGCAGCGGCGGGAAGACGTGGTTCGGCGGCAGCTCGGTGGCCAGGCCGTCGATGACGCGCAGCGCCAGTCGAGACGGCGAGTCCTCGTCCGGCTCGTCGGGGTCCTCCTCCGTGACGACGGGCATCAGACGCTCGATCATCGGCTTGGCGAGACCGAGAGCCTGCACCTTGCTGCGCTTGTACTGGCATGTCCAGATGAGCGAGTTGAAGCACATGATGCGAAGCGACTCCTCGTGCTCCGTGTTGGCGCCGTTGGTGAGGAAAAACTCGATGAGGTCGGGCACCGAGTTGCTGATGACGGGCGACTCGAGCATGCAGAGCGACTCGAAGACGTCGAGCACCTGCCGCACGCCCTCGGTGTGCGACTGCTCGAGACAGTCGTGCAGCACGCGCACCATCTGAGGGATGGCTTGCTGCATCGTCGTCAGGTCCTGTCCCGCGTCCGACTCGAGGTTCTCGGCGACCTTGCCGAGCGCGCTGCCAGGAAGGATGAGTCCATGTCCGGCAGAGCTGCACAGTCTCTGGCGCGACTCACCGAACCGTGGTGATGCGCACCTCGATGCTCTCTGGGTCCTGCAGGCTCTTTGCGAACACGGCGAGGATCTGCGGCAGGTAGGCCTCGAGCTTCTCGCCGCCGTCGACAAACGTCTCGAGCACGGTAAAGAAGACGAAGATCGAGACTTGGCGGTGCGACGCCGTCGGCGAGTCTGCGGCGCCGAAGAGGAACGGCAGCAGCTCCGGCCATGTGCCGGCCAGCAGCTCCTTCTTGGCAATCTCCGAGATGACGCGCGAGATGGCGTTGCGCACCAGTGTGCTGCAGCCACGGGAGCGTCAGCAGCCTGCTGGCGGGGGGTTCGCAGCTGGCCAAGCACCCACCTGTCCTCCTTGGCGATGATCTCGAGCAGGCGCGCCTTGATGCCCGCCCGCACATCGACGGCCTGCTTGAGCCACACCTTGCCGCCGCTCTTGCTGAGGCGCTTGCGCATCTCGACGGCCGCCAGCTGGCGCACGGCGAGGTCGGGCGACGAGGCGAGGATCTCTGCGAGTGGAGATGGGTGAGCCTCGGCGTGTCGCAGCCGGCGAGACTGGCAGCACTCACCAAAGAGGGCCGGCACGCAGGCCGGGTTCTGCACGACGACGACGACGACGACGACGACGACACGCCCACCGTCAGCCGCTGCCAGGGCTGCCCTCGCTCGCCGCCACGCACCTTGAACATGGCCGCCAGCTGCGCCGTGGCAGCCTTGACGGTGGCCGTGTCGGGGACATTGCTCTGCTGGAGCAGCGTGTGCAGCTGCTGCACGTATGCGGGCTGTGCAAGGCAAGGTGCGTCAGCGGGGGGTGCAGGGGCGGCCGGACGAGAAGACACGCACGTCCATGACGGGCGAGCGCTGCGTGGGCGAGACGGGAGGCGGGAGGTGGGTGCGTTCAGCCAGTCAGAGAAGGGTCGTGAGGTGGGTCGTGGAGGTGTGGACAGGGTGGAATGTAGGCCGATGCGGTGGAGGAGGGAGTGCGGCCGCCGGGATGAGGGAGAGGAAGGAAGCGGCGCGGCAAGGCCGAGCGCGGCAAGACGAGGCGCCGCAGCGCGAGAAGAAAGTCTCGCGCGCGCGCAAGCAGCGCAGCCGCCGCCTTTCGCGCGCCACGCACTGGCAGCGCAAAGGCGGCCGCCAGCCGGCGACGAGAGACCAACAGCGCGCGCGCGCGTCACTTGACTCTGCCGATCATCGACTGACGCCGGCCTGCTTCTCTGCTCTGCGTGCGCCGTGCGATGTGCGCTGACTGAGCAGCCTCGCTCGAAGAGTCATCGCGCAGCGCATCCCTGCGCTCGCGCCCATGCGGCGCCGCAGCCACGCACACCGGTGCCTCTGAGCGGGTGTCCGCCGACGACGAGGGGCGCGGCAGGCGCGGCCGCTTTGAAATTTCAGCTGCACGTGCACGCCGCTCTGCCTCTGGCTCGGCGACGGCGCTTCGCGGCCGCGCATGGCCGATGCGCGTCCTCGGCGGCGCGCTCAGACGTGCAACGCGCACCTGCACTCGCCTCTCCGCCCGGCGCGCGCCTTCGACTGCCTTCCTGACGCCTCACACCCCCCGCTCTCGCTCGCCCAGCATGTCGCTCAAAGTCCCGCGGTAAGGCACACTGCGCGCTGCGTGCGCGAGAGAGCTCCACAAGCTGACAGCGCGGTGCGACGCAGCGCGGGCATGCCCATCTTCAAGGAGGGCTACAAGGTCTCGCAGGGCATCGAGGATGCCGTGCTGCGGTGCGTCCTTGGCCGCGGCCCAGCGCCGCCTGCTTCGCCGCATCTGCACTGTGCTGATGCATCTCTCTCGTTCCTCTTGCCTTGCTGTGCGCAGCAACATCCAAGCCGCCACGGAGCTCTCGTCGATGCTGCGCACCTCCTTTGGCCCGAATGGCAAGAACAAGATTCTCATCAACCACCTCTCGCGCGTCTTTGTCACGAGCGACTCGGCCACGATTCTGCGCGAGTGCGTGTGGGGCCGCGAGCTATGCGCCGCGCTTGCCGCAGCGATGTCTCTTTGACTCTGCGCGATGGGCTGACGCAGTGATGTGAACGCCGCCCCACTACAGGCTGGACGTGGCGCACCCCGTGGCAAAGCTCTTGGTCATGGCCTCGGGACAGCAGGAGGCAGAGCTGGGAGATGGCTCTGCCCTCGTAGTCATGCTGGCCGGCGAACTTGTGAGTACCTGCTCTTGCCCTCTCGTCGCGCGGGGGGGGGGGGCAGCACTGGTACAGCCTGGCACTGCTGCGTGTCGCGCGTTGCGTGGCTGTGCTGCCGAAGGGCGACCACTGACGATACCTCGCAACCTCCTTGATGATGCGCAGCTGCACAAGGCGGAATACCTCATCACGATGGGATTGCACCCCTCGGAGATCCTGCAAGGATACGAGCTGGCGCGCGACAAGGCACTCGAGGAGCTCGAGAGTGAGTTGCGTCGTTCCGCCTCGTGTGGTGTGGGTTGGGGCGCCCTCCACAAGAGGGCCGAGGGGCATGAAGCAGGCGGCGGCTCGCACAGAGGTAGGCACGATGGAGGAGACGGGAGCGAGCGGCAAGTAGCACGACGGCACGTTCTGCTTTCGGGCAGGCCATGTTGAGGGTACGATTCTTTCGCTTCGCCACTCTGGAGGGCAGCTACAGCTCTGTGTCTCACGCGCCAGCAAACGCCTCGTTGCAATTTGGCACACGTCCGCTCACACGCGCGGCACTTCGCTCTTCTCCAGCGCTCTCCGTCGCCACGCTGGCCTCTCCGCCGACGCCCGAGTCGCTTGCGTTGGCGCTGCGTCCCGCGCTCGCCTCGAAGCAGTACGGGCAAGAGGATCTGCTTGCGCCGCTGGTCGCACAGGCCGTGTCTCTCGTGCTTCCCCATGCTTCCGCCTCGGGCGCCGCCTCGAGCTCGGCGTATCTCAAGGACTTCAACGTTGACAACGTGCGCGTCGTCAAGATTCTCGGCGGCTCGCTTGCCGATTCGCGCGTGGTGCGCGGCATGGTCTTTGGCCGTTCGCCCGAAGGCGTCGTCAAGAAGGCCAGCGCCGCAAAGGTGGCAGTCTTTACGTGTGGCCTCGACATTTCGCAGACCGAGACCAAGGGCACGGTGCTGCTGCACAACGCCAAGGAGCTGTCGACGTTCAGTTCGGGCGAGGAGAAGCAGCTGGAGCTGATTGTGCGGCAGATTGCCGATGCCGGCGTGCAGGTCGTCGTGACGGGCTCGACGGTGGGCGAGCTGGCGATGCACTACCTCAACCGCTTCGGCATTCTCATCATCAAGATTCTCAGCAAGTTTGAGCTGCGGCGCCTCTGTCGGCTGCTGGGCGCCACGCCCCTGGCGCGCATGGGCGCGCCGACGCCCGAGGAGGCCGGCTGGGTGGATGTGGTGGAGACGACGGAGATTGGCGGCGATCGCGTCACGGTGTTCCGGCAGGAAGAGGGGCAGACTGGCGGCAAGGCGCGGCCGCGCATGGCCACCGTCGTGCTGCGCGGCGCCACGGCCAACCATCTCGACGACGTCGAGCGCGCCATCGACGACGGCGTCAACGTCATCAAGGCGCTGACGCGCGATGCCCGTCTGGTGCCGGGCGCCGGCGCGACGGAGGTGGCGCTGGCGCGCCGCGTGGCCGCCTATGGCGAAAAGACGCCCGGCCTCAACCAGCATGCCATCCGCAAGTTTGCCGAGGCCCTCGAGGTCGTGCCGCGCACCCTGGCCGAGAATGCCGGCCTCGACGCGACGGAGGTGGTGGCGAAGCTCTTCTCCAAGCATGCCAATGCCGCCAATGCAGACGTTGGCGTCGAGATTGAGGCTGAGGTGAGTCCCCCCCCGTCTCTCTCTCTCTCTCCTCTCTCTTGCCACTGACTTTTCGTCGTTGCCCGCGCGCTTGCCTTGGCAAAAAAAGGGACCGGAGTCCGACGGCACGACGTCGACGACGCCGGCGCAGATCTTTGATGTGCTGGCGGCAAAGTACTGGGCGCTGCGCTATGCCACGGGCGCCGCGGTGAGCGTGCTGAGTGTCGACTCGATCATCATGAGCAAGCCGGCGGGCATCAAGGCGCCGCAGATGGGCAGGCAGGATGAGGACTGAGAGGGGGAGAGGGGGAGGGCAAAGAAAGGCAAACAATGACACACAAAAGATGCAACGCATCACACCCCGGGTGCGGGTGCGGCATGAAAGAGCGTAGTGAGCTTGCTGGGCCCCCTTGGCAGACGTTTGTGTACAAGATGCAAGTCTGAGGCAAAGCAACCTGAACGCAAGAGCGGGTTTTGGGGGCGCGAGAGAGAGAGAGAGAGAGACCGTGCAGGAATGCCGCAGCGAGGGTCTCGCTCGAGGCGCTGGCACACTAGACTTGAGGCCTGTGTGTGTGCTTTGCTTGCTTGCTTGCTGCTGCCCAGGGCATCACGTCGCACGTTGGCCGCGCCTGACCGTTGCACCTTGGCTGCTGTGGGAGGGGGCCTCTGGCTAAGACGTAGCCTCGAGACGGGGCCAGCTGATGTCTATCTAGCACTAGCCCTTGCGAGCTCGCTGCCCTGTTCTCGTTCTGCCCTCGCGGCGCCCCCGCCCCCTCCTTCTCCGGCGGCCGGCCACCGGCGGCACGTCCGAACGTCCGACGTCGGCGCTCCTCTCGGCGCCGCCGCCGCGTGAATAGAATTCTGGGGCGCGCGCAAGGCTTCCTTGACTGCTCTCATGCCCGAGCGCGCCTCGCGCTGCCGCCGCACCCGCGGCGGCCGGCGCTGCTGATTTCAGCGCCTGGCGCCTAATCTTCGCGGCGCACGCGCAGCAGCCAAAGTCGCGCCTGGATGCTCGCCCCTTGCCTCCTCTCTGCTCGCCCTTTGCTTCCCTACCCTCACACCCCCGCACGCCCCTCACCACCACCAACCACCAACCACACACGGCACCCATGTCGCCCCCTCTCGGCAAGTCGCGCGACTCGGCCCAGGCGCGCCTGCTCGGCTCGGGCACGTCGGGCGTCGCCGAGCTCCTCGTCTTCCACCCCGTCGACACCGTCGCCAAGCGCCTGATGAGCAACAAGGACGCCAGCATCAAGGTGCGTTTTGCGCGCACAAAGAAGGGGGGAGGAGGGGGGCAAAGAGAAAGCGTAAAGCAGATGCGGCGAGCGAGGGGAGAGTGAGATGCAAAGAGCAAGGAAGAGCAGAAGGGAGAGAGGTGGGGGCGGGGCGGGGCGGGGAAGCAGAGCTTAGATGTGAGGCGGCTTCTCAGCGCTGCCTGCTGCCGTTGGTGCGCCGAGCGGGGCCGATGCGGCGAGAGCTGTGTTTCGAAGGGCAGAGTAGGCTGAGGCAGGTGATGGAGAGGGGGGGGTGCAAGATCGGGGGATTGCAGCAAGCCCTCGGGGGGGGGGGGGGGGCAGATTGCAGTGTGTAGAGAAGGCCCAGAGAGGCTGACGGCGCTTTCATCTTTGGCTGGGCTCGGTCGCAACAGATGGCGCAAGTTGTCTTCAAGGACAAGGCGCACGCCTCGCTCGGCACCAAGTTTGTCTCGCTCTTTCCCGGCCTCGGCTACGCGGCGGGGTACAAGATTCTGCAGCGCATCTACAAGTTTGGCGGCCAGCCGTACGCCAACGACTATCTCGTCAAGAACCACAAGCACTTCTTTGACCGGACGTTTGGAGAGCGAAACGGAAAGAGTGTCATGCAGGCTACCGCTGGCAGGTGAGTACCGCCACCGAGGCATGCGCTTGCTCCCTCCCATGCCCCCCGCTGCGCTGCCGCGAGAGAGAGGGAGGGAGCCCATTGCGGGGAAGCCCGTGAGACGAGGTAGAGGAAGCTGTGGCCGAGGGTGCGCGCCCCCAAGTTTTCTTGAGGTCAGAAAGCCCC
>NW_020312023.1:152792-154257 GCF_003144115.1 Tilletiopsis washingtonensis
AGGAGCGCGTGTTTCTAGCGCACAGCTCGAATGCGCGCGTAAGGAAGGGGCAAGGAGAGTGGCCAAGGAGGTTTGAAAAGAGCAGAGGCGCCGAGGTTGGAGGCACTGTAAGAAAGCTAGAAAGGGCCCCCGCCTTGCGGCCGTGTGGTACGGGACACACACACACGCTGCCTGCCCCTGCCTCTCTCTCTCTCTCTCTCCCTCTCTCGTGGCGCGAGATGTCGCAGCCCGCTCTGCCCTGGCCTCTCTCTCTCGTGAGCGCGAGAGTACGAGGGGGGGGGGCCAGGCTCGGTGCGCTTCGTGTGCGTTGGATGAGGAAGGGGGGGGGAGCGTGGGCGGCGTTGTTGCAGCGTGGTGGCGTGGGTGGATAAGGAGTCGGGCGCGTTTTTTCAGGCGTTGTTTCTCAGCTGGGGCGCTGGGCGCCGCTCAAAGAGCAAAGTCCCCCCCCCCCCCACACACCCTCTCTCTATCTCTCTCTCTCGCTCTCGCCTACCTGCCAAGCTTGCCTCTCTCTCGCGCCGCTGCGAGCTGCCGAGCGCGGGGCAAGCCCGCTACTGGCAGGCCGGGGACGAAAGGGCGTTTTCATAGGTGGGAGGCCAAGAGGGACCAGCCACCGCGCCCTCCCATGCAGGTTGGGCTGCTGCGCCCCCCCCCCCCTCCTTCCCCCTTGAAATCGAGGGGGGCGAGAGATGGGACGTAGACGAGGCGTGCGAGTGGGGGGGCATAGGAGTGTTTGGGGGGGCGAGCGCAGTAAAGGGAGGGGAAAGGGGGGCAAGGCACTGCCCTCTTGAAGGCTAGCACAGAAAGAGGGTCTTCGATGGCTCTACTTGGCGTCCTTTTCGACGCTTGCAGGGGTCCCTCTGCACCAAACGGGGGCCCAACGTTCTCCTTGCTCTCCCCTTCTTTGCACTTTTGCGCAAGAAAGGAAGCTCACACACACGCGCGCGCGCCCTCCTCCCTCCTCTACGCAGCCTGACAGGCATTGGCGAGATTGTTCTTCTGCCGCTCGACGTGCTCAAGATCAAGCGTCAGACGAACCCCGAGGCGTTTCGCAGCCGCGGCTTCCTGCGCATTGTGGCCGACGAAGGCATGGGTCTGTACCGCGGCGCCGGCTGGACGGCGGCGCGCAACGCTCCCGGCTCCTTTGCGCTCTTCGGAGGCTCGGCATTCACCAAGGAGTACCTCTTTGGCCTGCAAGACTATGGCGCCGCCACGTGGAGCCAGAACTTTGTGGCGTCCATCGGCGGAGCGGTGGCCAGCATTACGGTGGCCGCGCCGCTCGACGTCGTAAAGACGCGCATCCAAAACGCAAACTTTGAGTCCTCGACGGGAGGCGTGACGATCATCAAGGAGATGATTAAGAATGAGGGATTCGGTGCCTTTTTCAAGGGCCTCACACCAAAGGTGAGTTCGTCGTCGTCGTGGCGCCCGCTTGTTACCCTTGCCCTTGTGTGTGTGCCTTCGT
>NW_020312023.1:155837-159402 GCF_003144115.1 Tilletiopsis washingtonensis
AGGGGAGGGGGGAGAAGAGAGGGGGGGCGATGCAGTGGGCCCACTTCCAGCTGCCTTTCGCTTCAGTCACTTCTCTTTTTCATTCTCACCAATCCCTCTTCTGTGTGTGTGCTAGGTCTTCTCCATCTCTCCCTCCCTCGCACCCTCTACACCTCCCTCGGCCTCGTCGGCGTGCCCTCGCATTTCACGCGCGTCGCCTCGGGCCGCTTTTCCGACCGCCGTTCGGGGTCAGCGGAGCGCTATGCCGTCGTGCTCGACTTGAATGCGCCGAGCTTTGAGCCGGGGAGGAAGGGCTTCGAAAGGACAAAGGAGGCGCTGATAAGACTGGATGAACTACATGCACTGCCTTGGCAAGCCGTGGCGAACTGGGAGGGCGAGGCATGTGAGTTTTTTTTTTTTGCGCGCGGAAACGAGCAGCTGAGTTGGGAAGGGGGGGGGGGGGAAGAGAAGCGAGACAGGACTGCTTTGAATAAGGCCTCTCTCTCACCTTCACCTCTTTCGCCGGCACGCCCACAGTTCCTCTGCCTCATCGTCCCCTGCCCCTCTCTCCATCTACAACGTCGCTGCCGTCCATCTGGCTGCCCTCGTCTCCCTGCGACTCTCTTGCCGCCGCGCTGGCGTCGCCGTCGCCGTCGACGTCGACGTCGATGATGTCGCAGCGACGTGCGGCGCTCGCCGAGTATTGGGAGGAGCTTTCTGCCTGGGTTGCGTTTGCATCGCTCGATTCCGACGTGTAAGTTTTTTCTTTGCCTTCTTCCCCCCCCCCCCCCTTTTGCCCTCTTCTCCCCTCTGCTGTCTGCACACAAACTGACGCATGGGGGACGTGTGTTTGCCCTGTGCGGCGGCGCCAGCATCAAGACATATGCGCGTCCCACGTGCGCACAAGCATACTCGCCGACGACGACGACGACGACGACGGCGGTTGCCTGCCACGCCGCGGGCGCGGCAACACTCATCACGTATGAGGGCCTCCTCTCCACGGCGCTCGTCGAAGACGTGCTGTGCGCCGTGCGTGCGCATGTGGACAGGACGGGAGAATGGGCACATGTGGCCGCGACGGCGTGGGGAGGAACGGGAGTGGTTTGGAAGGGAAGAAGAAGAACGCGGGGAGGAGGAGGAGGAGGAGGAGGAGGAGGAGGAGGAGGCGACGGTGGTGGCGGTGCACAGACGCAGCAGCAGCAACAGGGCAAGAAGCAAGGGCAAGTTGCCTCGCCCGGCCAGGAGCCAGAGTCGGAAGTGCTGCTCGACATGCAAGCGCGCGGCGGCGCTGATTCGGCCAACTCTGTCTCCTCTTCCTCCTCCTCCTCCTCCGACGACGACGACGACGAAGAGTCGGCCATTGCCTCGCCCTCCTTCTCCGACTGCGACAGCAGCAGCAGCAGCAGCAGCAGCAGCAGCTCCTCCTCTGCTTCCTCTCAACGTCTGCGTCGCCCTGCTCGCCGCGCCTCCGGCACCGGGCCTGCCGCTCGGCGCGCACGAGCCAAGCGCGTCCAGCGCCGCGGCCACGTGCGCGGCGGCGAGAACGAGCATGCGGGCGCGGCGGGCGCGGGCGAGGACGGCGGCGCGGCGGGCTGGAGCGCCATGTTGCTGCCTGCCCGCAAGCAGATGCATGCCAACGAGGAGCAGGAGCAGGAGCAGGAGCGCCCAAACGTACGATGGGTGCTGTGCGAGGATGTAGGACTCGATTTGCGCAATTGAATTGGTGCTCCCTTCCCCCTTCCCCCGCACCCCCCCCCCCCGGGGCCCCCACTCGCTGCGCCCTTACTGCAGCTCGAACCACAGTCCTTCGTAAGGCCTCAGCGCGCTGAGCGTCTGTCCCTTCCAGCGCGCATGCGTCTGTGCATCGTCATGGCTGCCCAGCACGAGAGTCGCGCGCTTCTCGAGGTCGTGCAGCGACGCAATGGGCTCGGCGCTTTTGAACTCGAGCGATTCCTCGGCTTGAGCCTGCGCCGCCGCGTCGGGCGCCAGCGTCACGTCCTCGACGAGCTCGGCGCTCCAGTTCATCACCACCAGCACCGAGGCGCCGTGCGGCGGGTTGCGCACGTAGGCGAACACGCGCTCGTCGGCGGGGACGAGGAGGTTGAAGTTTGCGAGGTGCAGATTGTACTTCTTGCGTGCCGCGAGGGCCGCCTTCCACATGGCGCGCACGCTGCCGGGATCCGCGAGCTGCGCCGCGGCATTCCAGCCGGCGGCGGCGTCGGCCTCTTGCACGCGCATCCACGCCTTGTTGCCACTCGTGAAGCCGGCTTGAGCAGCGCCGCTCCACTGCACTGGACAGCGAGCGTTGTCTCTCGCTGGCGGGCAGCAAATGCGGGGTCAGCGAGCGCACCATGGGCTCCGCTGTGGCACGGCGCGCGGCATAAGGACTCACCCTTGCGCTGAGCGAAGGCAAGAACATCCTCGGGACGCGCAGGCGCAGTCTTGCCCTGCGCCGTGAGATCCTGGCACATCCTGTTGAAGTCTGAGGGAGGAGAGGTGAGGAAAAGAGGGGGGCAGGCGAGGTCAGCGCGTCAGCATGCGCACCCCTCATGCGTGCCCTGCGTGGCTGCGCAACTCACTGATCGTGGCGCAGTCAAGATACTCCTCGATTCCCCAGTCCTGCGGAATGTTCTTCATGCCAATCTGCAAGCGCGCTTGATATCAGTGTGGATAGACCCTAGAGGCGCGTGCCCCGGAGAAGGGGGCGTACCTCCTGGCCCTGATAGCAGTACAGCGTGCCCGAGAGGGAGCACTGGAAGAGCGCCAGCATGCGGCCGGCGTGGCGGCGGTGCGCGGGCGCGTCCGAGGCCCAGCGTGAGATGGAGCGCGGCTGGTCGTGGTTTTCGACGTAGTTTGCGAGAAAGGCAGAGGAACGATGCACGTACGTGTGCCACTTGTTGACAATGCCCTTGAAGTGCGGCAGGTGGATCGGCTTCGGAACGCTGGGTAGCGGGGGAGCACAGAGGAGAGGGGCGCGCGTGTCAGATGTGGGCACGCAGAGGGTTGGGCCAGGCCAGCCAAAGAAAAGAGACGTACAGAGGCCATTGCTGATTGCCGTCCTCGTCATGCTGGCAAAGGCAAGAAGCAGGTCAGAACCCCCCTCACGGAGGGGGCGTTGCAGCTCTGCCCTGCCCCCCCCCCCCCCGACGCCGTGGCTGCTCACGAGATCAAATGTGAAGCAGGTGCGCAGCTCGTTGCGCGCCGGATGTGTCCACGGCAGCAGAATGTCGGGATGCTTGGCGTGCGGCCTGTGTGTGTTGCGTGCGGGGAGGGCCGAGCGAAGCGAGCCCAGATGGATGGAGAAACGGCCAGCGAATGAGGAAGGAGCGTAATGAAGAGGGGAAGAAGGGGGGGGGAGGAGAGAAGTATCAGCAACGCCGCACGCTCGTTGCCCCCCCCCCCGTGCGTATGTATGAGCGGCTGGCCGAGTAACTCACGTCTCGCCGACGGTAATTGTGTCGTACTTGCTGAGCACTTCGCGATGCATCTCCTGGATGAACTCGTGCACCCTTGGTCCATCGCAGAACATCGAGTGCGCCGGCTATGTGTGTTGATTATGCGTGTTTTTGGGCGAGCGACGAGCGAG
>NW_020312023.1:160392-162243 GCF_003144115.1 Tilletiopsis washingtonensis
GGGGGGGGGGAGGGGTGTAACTCACTAGGAGGCAACTTCTCCCCCGTCTCCGACACCTTGCCCTTGCGCCAAATGTACCACTCTCGCTTTGCCGACGTCTTTGAGGCCTTCGACTGCCCGGGGGGCGGGGGATGCAACTCATGTGTCAGCGCCTTGCACAAAGCAACGGCCTTTTTCTTTTGCCCGCGCGGTGCCCGCGAGGCCCGTGTAGTGAGAGAGAGAGGCGAGGAACACACACACACACACGCACCTCTTGAAACCAAGCATGCTGATCCGACGTCTGTGTCATTCGCGCGCGGGAGTCGCATCATGCTCCAGTTTAGCGATCTCCTGTTGTCTCGCTCGGCAAGCGGGTAGTGCGTGCTCGTGCAAACTTACATGGTTGACGACGAGGTCCATCATAACTATTCCATTGCGTGTGCTGCAATCAGCCTTCTTTCTGTGTCCGCCTCGCCTACTCTTCGGCGCGTGCTCGTAAAACCAAGGCCAAGCAAAAAAAAAAAAAACAGAGACTCACACTTCATGTCTCTCTTCTTGAGCTGTGCAATCAGCTCGTCGACGTCTTGCAGCGTGCCGTAGCGCGGCGCAATCTTCTTGTAGTCGGCCACGTCATATCCTGGGTTGCGCCCTTGCTACATCAGTCTCGCTCTTGCCCGCCGTGCCCCTCCCACCGCTCGGCCTCGGACGTACCCATGTCCCTATCCGGACTTTCATACAGCGGACTGCTCCACACCACATCGACGCCCAGCTCCTTGAGGTAATCCAGCTTGTCAATGATGCCGCGCACATCGCCAATGCCGTCGCCGTTGGAGTCGGCAAAGCTGGCGGGCCACACTTGGAAGACGACGGCGCGCTTCCACCAGGCGTCGAGGCCGAAGGAGGAGGGCAGAGCGGCGAGAGAGGCATTGCTGGGACCGGGACCGGGAGACATCGTACGGGCTGCCCCTCGGAGGTGGGAATGAGGAGACGGTGGTGGTGGTGGTGATGGTGAGGAAGAGAGGTGCGCCCTCGAGTGGCCCCAAGCGCACCATGTCTTCGAGTCGCTCATCCGTCGGTGTCTTTGACGCGTGAGTCTGCACGGACCAGCAGCAGCCAAAGAAGAAGGGCGCCGCGCCGCAAGAGAAGTCGCCGCGGCGTGCCGCGCGCCCCCGCACCCCAGCGCCTGTCTCCTTCATGTTGCCCGCCGATCGCAGCAGCAGCAAGCAGCATCCCAGCACGCAGCGAGCAGCGATCCGCGATCCGTCCTTGCGGATTTGCATATGCAGTTCCTTGAGTCTAGTGTTGTGAGCAGGGTGGGTTAGGCGTGGAGAGAGCATATTCGCGCGCCGCCTGCTCAAGCTCCTTTTCCCACGCGGCGCATGCTATGGCGCCGCCAAGTGCGGCTGCCAATCGGCGGCGGCTCGGCGTCACCGGCTTCAGCCCCCCGCGGCCAGGCACCTGAGCAAAGTGCCTCTCCTTATACTCCTCGTCCAGCACGATGAGGGGCCCGAGGGGCCCAGGAGCAAAGTGACGGAGCCTTCCCTCACTTTCTCGCGACGCCCGAATGCCGCCGGCGGCCGAAGCACGACATCTCGCGCGCTGGTCGGCGGCGCGGCGCCTCCACTTTCGTGCCTCTCCTTTAGCGCCAAACCGCAATCTCGCACCGCCGGCGGCCGATGCCTGCTGTGCCGCGGTGCCGGCCGGCGGGCCGCTCGCCCCTCAAAGGTCAGGCACCCGCCAAAATAGCGCAACGTTGGCCGCCTGCCGCTCTGTTCGTGAGACAAAGCGCAAGACGGCAGCGGGTCTGGGCGTGTGCCTGGGCGTCGCAGCGGAGCGGGTGCGCCGTCCCAGCCGCTTAGCGTAGTCCAAGGG
>NW_020312023.1:163978-165033 GCF_003144115.1 Tilletiopsis washingtonensis
AGGCGCCCTTGTCTGCTTTTGCTTCGTCTCTCCCTCACATCCCATCTCCCTTGCTCTCTGGCGCAAAGCCGCAGCCGGCACCAGTCATGCGAGCCTCTCTCCTCTGCCTCGCCTTGTTGCCTTTGGCCCTCGCCTCGCCCGTGGCTCGGCACGCAGGCGCCAACATCAGCGCGCTGGCGCTCCACGCTCCCAGCCAGGGCACGGCACCCGAACATGGCGCCCGCGGCTCGCACGGCGCCGTGGCGTCGGAGGTGGATGTGTGCTCCAACGTCGGCGTCGACATGCTGGCCCTTGGCGGCAGTGCAGCTGATGCCGTGAGTTGCGAGTTGTTGCTTGTGCTTGCTTGCGACTTGCCCAGTTTTTACTCTTGCGCCCCTGCTACTTGCAGCGCCTCGCCTACGCCAAGTGACGGCACCGCTGACTCTCTCTTTCTGGCGCCGGCGACACACCGACAACAGATCATCGCAGCCTCTCTCTGCGTCGGCGTCATCGGCGCCTTTCACTCGGGCCTGGGCGGCGGAGGCTTTGCCTTGGTGCGCACCGCCTTCAACAAGTATGAGAGCTACGACTTTCGCGAGACGATGCCGGCGCTCGGCAACGCTACGGTGAGTGTTGCGCTGCATGAGGGTGGGGGTACGTGCGAGAGACACGGGGGCTGATGCAAAATGGGGAAATCAAACCCCACACACACACCATCAGATGTACGGAGACACTAACAAGTCTAGCACCGTCGGGTAAGCCATGCTCTTTCTTCTCTTCACTCTTTACTTGTTGCTCACATGCTCTCCCCCCCTTCAAAAGTGGACTCTCCGTCGGCGTGCCCGGCGAAGTACGAGCCTGGCAGTTGCTGCACGCCGAGCACGGGCGTCTGCCATGGGCGAAGCTGTTCGAGCCTGCCATCTCCATTGCCCGCAACGGCTTCAAGGTGCCCAACCAGCTCGCCATCGCCATTGCCCAGTATACGTCCGGCGCAAACGCCTTCATCTGCACGTCGGACATCTGGAAGGATCGCTACTGCCCCAATGGCGGTGCGTGTGCTCCTTCTCCCCCCCCCC